>NW_024746460.1:0-28429 GCF_018991925.1 Homarus americanus | reverse complement strand
ACACAGCTTCTCCCAGTCCTCTCCTTGAACGGGGCTAGAGGGTACGTGTTTTTCGAATCGTTTTCAATTAAAAAACTGTTACATCACACGTATATTTTACCTAAACTGCGCCCGAATGAATATATTCTTGGAAATAAATAGTAATTTTGCTGAAACGTGATGTATTTCAATGTAAAATAGGATAAAATACATGACGAAAACAAAAGACTTCACCTAACCTTCGTTTTTTTAATAGTTTTCGGTTACAGAAATGAAATATTTTTGCTGAAATGACGTAAGTATTACAGTGGAATGTGGGACAA
The DNA here is from genome assembly GCF_018991925.1 of Homarus americanus. Lineage (NCBI taxonomy): Eukaryota > Metazoa > Arthropoda > Malacostraca > Decapoda > Nephropidae > Homarus > Homarus americanus. Next base: position 28,127 of record NW_024746460.1, on the reverse strand, counting down.
AATCGTGACGAAAACAATGACTTTCGCTTTCTTTCGTTCAAAAGATGTTACCGTAATCGCTTTTCGAATGGTTTTCAGTTAAAAAACTGTTGTATTACAATAATATTCTATCCTAATTCACTTGTGATGCAACAGTTTTTTAACTGAAAACCATTCGAAAAGCGATTACGGTAAAATATTTTGAACAACGAAAGAAAGCGAAAGTGTTTCGTCATGATTTTATCCCACTTCCCACTATAATATGTACGTCATTCCAGCAAAAATATTACATTTCCATATTTATTTCCGAGAATATATTCATTCAGTCACAGTTAAGGTAAAATATACTTGTGATGTAATATTTTAATGAAAATCCAGTATCGTAGTTTTTTCTTGTTTCAAATTTAATTAACAAAGATTGATGCTTGAAATGTAATGAACAAAAATTTATGTCCAGTATCTACGAGTTAACTTTAATGAATGAATACTTTGTTTTACATCGTCCTGTGCTACCATACCATGGATTTGGCTACTTTGGGCTCGCAAGAGATCTGCCCTGGCAACTGTACCGACACTCACAGCTGGTGGTGTGTTGGTGCATCGTTTCCATTGTTTTCTGGTAGTTACTGGTAAATATTTTTCAACCTAACGAAACTATTACCCGTTAAGAGGTCGACCCCCAATTTTTGCCAAATAATTTTGTCTTAAAAACTCGAACTACACACAGGTATATACGGTAAATAAGGACATGGGGGGGCCAGGGATTGTTTTTTGGGGGGGGGTAGCAATAGTACACGGATTTTTAACATTCACGGGTATCTCTGTTACCTAACCCCCGCGAATGTTAAGGGCCGACTGTACTTCAATTACTTCAATGTACAGAATATTCCTCTGGCGGGGCAATCCGCGTATTTGCGAATCCGTGAATGCTAAACCCGCGTATGTGAAAGGCCGACCGTACGTCCGTGCCCCCCCTCGAAAAAACACTTCCGTGATGCCTGCTGGACCACCACTCCAAGACCCCCCTGATGGAGACACGACGATCCTTCCCGTACTGGCTAGATGTTATGTGTTAAAGGAATATCATTCCTTAGGCTTTAGTAAGCATTTTCCTCCAGGTGTAATGTTAACCTACATCTATTGAGGATAAAATCTTTCACCTACAAATTGACAATAACACATTTGCTGTAATTGGACATATCTAGTTGCCTCAACAATTGCAACCCTAGTTGCAATTTGAAATTCTGTGTCATTACTGAGGAATAACGAAGTCTCTGGTGCACTGCACTCTAAGATTAAGAGAAAATGGACTCGGGCATCCCGAAGGGAGAGAAAACGGACTTCCACGACGGGAGACTCGAGCACTAACACGTGCCACTCATACCGAGAGACTTGACAAGTTTTACCGACCATTAGTGATGTACGTTATCTAGTGAATTTAGTCAATATTGTACAGTATAAGTATACTGCAATTACAGCGGTCCCTCGGTTAACAATGGACCCGAGTGCAAACCCTTACTGTACGTGTACTAAACGATTACGGTACTTAAATTGTTATGTCTATGGCAAATATAGATTGTTTACACAGATATTCAAATACTATCTTACAAGTTATATTCACACAGGTCGTTTGGGTGGCAAATTATGAGAAGAGCTTAGTCACTCTTAAGTAATGATAAATAAACACTCGGGCCTTCAGCGCCAACTGTCAAATCTTATCTCAAATAAATAAAGACATTGTCACCTCACTTCCCCCCCCCCTGCTCGCTGGCTACCTCCCTCCTTGTGTTCCCAGACAAAACATTGGTGATAACTTTATGCTTTAAGGTGTTTATTTTATATAATATCTCAGACTAAAGTTAGGGGATTACAATTTGCATAGCTGGAATCCTTGCAAGACAGCCAATAATTTGAATATAAACATTATATATATACTGTATTTTGTTGAAGATATAAAAATTGTAGTACATTTTATAATATAAAGTTTTTCAACTGTATTTTTGGGTAGATTTATATCAATTTCTTCATCCATTTACATGCAGACACCACAATAAAAGAAACGTAAAAGAAATAAACGACCTCGGTGCAAAGCCGGAGCATTGTTGTACTAATTTGATTACGGTACAAAAATTGTTATGTCCGGTGCAAATTACAGCATGTTTATATTCAAATTAATCAGTATGTTACAAGAATCCCAGCAATGTTAATTATATTGTACCAGGTCATTTCACTGGCATTTTAAAATGAGAGAAGCTTAGTAGGACTGTTAAATAAACTCACAGAGACCTTCGGCTCAAACTGTCAAACATCTCCTCTTAACTCTCTCCCCCATCTGTTGAGCCAGGGTTTTAGGCTTACAGTTTTTATCTTACATAATATTTCAGACTAAAGTTAGGAGATTATAATTTGCATTGCTGGAATCCTTGCAAGACAGCCAATAATTTGAATGTTAACGTCATATATTTTGCTCGAGAGATAAAAATTGTTGTACGTTAGTGTACAGTACTGTAGTACATTTTATAATATAAAGTTTTTGAACTGTATTTTTGGGTAGATTTACATCAATTTCTTCATTTATTTTCATGCACACAGCATACTAAAAGAAATAATTGACCTTAGTGCAAAGCTGGAGTTTTGTTGTACTAATTTGATTTGGGTACTAAAATTGTTATGTCTAGTGGAAATTATAGCATGTTTATATACAAATTAATCAGTATGTTACAAGAATCCCAAGAATGTTAATTATATTCACCCGGGTCATTTCCCGGCCGGGAAAAAATGCGCCACAGACCCGGGCGCCAACCGTCGGTGTCGCCGGGCTTTATCTTAAGTAATATCACAGACAAAAGTTAGAATTTAATTTGCATTGCTAAAATCGTTACAAGACGGCTAATAATTTTAACATAAACGTTGTATATTTTGCACAAGAGATAAAAATTTGTAGCCCTTTGTAATAAAATTAGTTACAACTAAAATTTGTATGTGAACTATAGCATGTTTATATTCAAAGTAATCACAATTTTATAAGAATTCCAGCAATGTTAATTATATTCTTCAAAGTCAGTTTAGTGATATTTCATAAGAGAAAACCTGAAAGTCACTGTTAAGGACAGATAAATAAATAAGCTCTAGACCTTGGCATCAACTGTCAAACCGATAACCCTCCTCCCCATCTTGCCGCGAATCCGATCACGAGTAAACGGGCCATTTCGCGTCTCGTAATTTTAGCCGCGTCGATTTACGAGCGTCCGTTTTAACGCGATACTACAAAAACGATGTTTTGTAGGAGATGGGCCGAGGTGCATTTGGGTATATTGGGTCTTTTTAGTATTTTGTGTTAGTCTCGAGTACCAAAGTAAATTGTTCCATTGAAACCACTTTAATTGAGTCCAAATTTGGTTTAAAGCTATTAGCTCTCTAGGAATGCGCCTCGCGTCACCGACGCGTACGCGGGACCGGTAACAATTTTACGTAAACGCGTCGACGACGTAATATTCGACAATGCTGTCGGGTCGTCGACGTGCCGTTTCTTCGTTTAGTAAATAGTCGTGGCGATTTTTGTCGCGCGCGTGTCCGTCGACGGGCACGCCGAGGGCGGTCCGTCCGCGGATGCGGGCCCGCTCGAGATTCGGCCCGTATTGCGCAGTCGTACGGTCCGTCGTCGTTTGCGAGAAGTACTCGTTTACGTAGTCTCGCGTGCAGTATATTGCATTTTCTAGCAATAGACTAGTTACGATCGTAGATTAGTTCCATCACGTAGGGTATCGTCTCGCCGTCGGCCCGGGACACACCTCCGGCCACTCGACACTCTGCTTACCGGTACACGACACAAATTAAAAATGATCAACACGATATTTTACGAGGGCATTATGATTGATTTATAATACCCTATGCAATGGTTGTATAGATGTAGTGCAGTATAATTATTAAATGCAGGCAGCATTCACATCACAAACTTAACCCACAGAAGAAGTCGCCTCGGGCAGCGGAAGCGCGATCCGGGAGAAGGACACGAAGAACGACCGTAGATCGTCGCTCCGGAGACGGGTCGGCGAGTGCCGCTCTCCGACGCGAGACGATCGTCGAGAATAACCTACGTGTTTTTCTATTTTTATGGATGCTATTTTAAGGATAACTAAAGCTCAGTCAACGGTTATTTTAGCTTAAGGTCATATTATACGTGTATTTGTAATGTACAGTATTTCATTGAGTAAGAATGCTAAAACTTGCCCGGCGGTCGACCCCCAAAACAACTGCGGCGACCCGCTCCGGCACTCGAGAAGACGGAAGCTCCGAGTACACGACGTTAAAGATTAACGGATAGTTTGACGACTATACCACCCCTTGTTCCCTCTACCTCCAGCTAAATGTATCCCTCCCTCCACTTACCACTCTTCCTTTCCTCATCTATTATCTTTCCCTTCCACCCCTCTATCCCACCATCTGTCCCCCCTCCCTTTCTTCCCGTACCATTCTTCCTTTCCTTATCTATTATCCTTCCCTTCCACCCCTCTATCCCTTCCCTCCACATACCACCTTTCTCTCCTAGCACCTGTCGTTCCTTTTTTGTGTTTTATTTAATAAGTTTTATAGTATATGATGGTCACCTTATTAATAATGTAACATTTTGTGTGATTACAATTACACTACACACACTTAGTCGAAGTGACCAGTTATTAGTGTTGATATTAATGGGATAAATATTAGATAAGTTTATTGGAGTTTGCTATAAAATATGTGACTATAATTATAAATTGTGAGTGTGAAGAAGGGTTTATAAGTTGTATATATGTCAATTAGAGGAACAAATAATTTGCTAACCACACCCTAGTCCTTCAATGGAAAACGCATCGAAATGCGCAGCGGCGAATGCATTCGGCGGGAGAATAATGCGGCGACACGCGTAGAATACTCGTACGCCACTCTCGGGCACGTACGTTTCCATTTACTAAAGTTAGGTGGGTTTGTTTGGGTGGCGTGGGACCCAGAGGGCATCGGCAGGCGGTCGCGTCCGGCGGTTGCCGTGCGAGAAATTGGGAGGACGGGCTTTCACGTTGCAGAAACTAAGGAACGGCATCTTCCGGCGGAACCACAGCCCGCGATTAAAGGAACGCTCGGGTTTGACGCCCACGGACCGAGCGCGCGGCTCCTCCGCCGTAACAAGAGTAGTCGATTGAAGTCCCCTCTTTTGCCTGGGTGGATGTGTCTGTGCTAACCGTTTTAGGCAAGTGAATGTTTGGTACAGCAGATTTGGGGATTCATTGTAGGGTAGACTTGCCATACAGTGCAGTGTTTTAATTGGTATTATATTGCGGCGATCGGCGAGCACGGAGACCGAAGCCTCACTCGACCGTGTCTCGGGAGGCGTGGGGTTTGGTCCGAGGCCACTCGCAGTCATCGTCGAGGGTATAGTCCGGAGCGCCGTTCGACGTGACGTCTCGTCGAAATTCCGGAGCGGTCTTCTCGTCGCGGGGCGCGCCGGAGGTCGACGCTACGACGTTCCCGGAGGGGTCGTCGTCGTCGTCGTCGGGTATTTGACGTGCATCCGGAGTAGAACGAGGGCACGCGTCGAACCGTCGAAAGTGCGCAAGAAATGAGATCGCGTAAATAACGGCAGATTAATTTCGTCGACACTCGTACGTATAAGAGTGCAAAGTAAATAAATAATACGTATTTTTTTTATGGGAATTAGCCCACCCGGGCACGGGTCACCGACCCACATCGGGGCGAAAATGTAATAATAATAATAATAATTGTTGAAGTTACAGTGTTCATTTTTGGTGGATATCAACGAAATATGATGCGAGAGGCTCGGACGACGACACAAACGACGACGCTCTCTCCGGTATATTTTCGGGACCGTCCGTAAAAACGAAACCAAAACACGCGTGCGCATTCAAAGTGGCGCATTATTGCACAAGTAAAATAAAACATATTGCCATAAATATGGGGTAACCTAGTTTATATGTAACAATAATACTGAAGAACCTTAAAGAAATACAAAATGGAAAAAAAAATCAAAAGTGAGGAACAATAGATTTATGTTGTGTTGTCAATAGTAAGAGAAACAATCGAGACAGAGAGTCAGACGAGCGACCCGGGACTCGGTCACAATTTTAGGGATGCCACGTAGCAGGAAGATCTACCACGGACGACACATTACGCTTCCAATATTGTCTGCGGAGGTGGTATCTCCCCGTTTGGTGGCTGCCTAAGTATGTAAGATTTTCCAATGGAAAGTGTATGTTTGGCAAATGTATCCAGGTCTTTAGAGAATGTACTCAGATATTTGGGTTAGGTGTCAAGGGTTCATGTATAATTTGCATGCCTAATTGACTATGTATATTTTTTAACCTTAATTTTTCATTTGCAGTCACCCGACGGGAGTCAGAGACGTCATTTTTGTGCGGACCGGCGACTCGACGGACCCCGGCCGAGGACGCCGCTCGAACCGCGGGTGAGAATGTCGGACGACGCCGTATTGTAATGTTTATATCGCAGTGTACGGTATTTACTTAATGGTTCTCTGAAGAATAGGAATGCGTATGTGGCGTGCCTCGGCGTCTCCGTAGGAATTGCGTAGAGTAAGTGGAAGGTTTTTAAGGGAGACGAGAATTTATTAAGCGGCGCGTCGTCGACGAAATATCGAAGGAAGTTTTGACCGGTTACCGAGAGGAAATAAGACGGGAATTTACGAGTAAAAGAGTAGTAGAACGTAAAGATAACGAGGGAGAAATGAAAATGCGACCGACGACGAGACTCGGGTGCCATCGAAAATGCGTAGAGGGACGGACATTACAAGTGTTATAATGAGAGTACTTAATTTAGCATAGAGATATAGAATTGAAGGTGTCATATCTGGTCTAAAAGTGTTGGATACAATATGAAAAGTATTATTAAAAAATGGGAGTTTAAGCCAAGGGTTAGGGTGCTGCTGGCACTTCCCCCTCCCTTCCTATTGGGATAAATCGAGAAACAAGATGAATTCTCCCCACCCCCTCCTCCACAAAGGGGAGACCAGATGGACGTCACCTGGGTGTAAGGGTTAAGAATGTAGTAGCTTGTAATGGAGGATGAGGTATATGTATTTATGTCCTATGTTTTATACTGTATTGCAAGTAGGCGTTATTGTATGCACATTGCGGGTCATAATAGGAACGCGGCACGCCGGAGGCGGGTACACGGGACGATCCCTCGGAACAGAAGCCGAAAGTTCGTGGCGTGGGTATATCCACTTCCCTTAAAAGTGTAATTAGGGATCCTCCTCAGACACATTGCACCATTTGAACGCAGACGTAAGATTATCCTCATCGCCGTACACGTCCCGAGGAGACGAGGCGTATCGAGTTTACGCGGATGCATACGAGACGTTTCCTTTCGAGTACGGGTAGTTCTGCTATAATGCGATAGTTGTGTTCTTGTAAAACATCGTGTTATAGAAATTCGTGTAATAGAAATGACAGGGCTTATGGAGAAAATAGGGTTAGGTGCAGATTACTCCAAATCGACAAAAATTTCGTAGTACAGTCTAAATAAATGTTACATTGATATCTAATATTGAAATCATACAGTAAATGTTACACTTGACCTTGAAAAAATATGAATATAACTTGATGGGGGAGAAGATTGATGTTGAGGAGTCATGAAACATCAAGCTTTTCTTCGAGTGTTATAGCCTTTCTTTTATGATCACCAGAGTGCTTCCCAGAGATATTCTTCTTTTCCATAGTCACAAAATTGGAGAAACAGTAATCACCGAGGACACTTAAAAATTTCACACGTGTTTCAAACAAAGTGTGGAGTAAACAGAGCGCGCGGGTCTAAAACGCTATGTATTTTGTTTTTCTCTTATTTAAAATTTTACATATACTGTAGAGGTATACTGTATACATAAATATTACATAAATTATTTGTGCAATTCTTCACAAACAAAACACATTTTTCAATTGAACTTGCGATGTCGAACGTGAACTGTAAACACTGCATAACCCTGCGCCAAGCCACAATGTAAAGTACACTTTAAACGCTACTTATTTTGTTTTTCTCTTTTATTTAAATTTTTACAATTTACATATTCATATTATGCTACAGCGCCCACAAAACACGAGAAACGTTCGAGTCCCCCAGTAGAGATGTCCGTTCTCTATCCACTCGAGGATGTGTCGGTCGTGCGTTTTCTTTTTGTGTACTCGCTCGGGGACTCGAGTTTATAACACAGGATGATAAGGGAATTTGAATTTATTTGTTGATTTATTTATTTATAATATACTGTAATATATTAAATATGCTGCAAGTATTTTGTTTAATTTATATACTTTTTTCTGGAAAAAGGGAGGCTACCATTATACCCGGTAATGTACATTTATGGCGATCGTTAAGGACCAAACTCCGAATCCGTGACGTGACTTCCGTTCATCATTTATGTCCTAAATTTACCAATGTGGGTAGTTTCAAGAATTAACGCAGTCATTTACCGAATATTCTTTGCCCAAAAATAAATTTCAAATGAATTATTTATAGGAGATAAGTATTATGATCAGTAAATATACCGATATGCATTACCGACCACAAGGACGGCTAAAAATAGGCACAGACGGTCACAGTCGAGGTCACTTTCCCTTTGTTGTCACTGTAGGACCTTGTGAGTGGTTTACTGTATACATAAATATTACATAAATTATTTGTGCAATTCTTCACAAACAAAACACATAAATCAATTGAATATGCGAAGTCGAACGTGAACCGTAAACACTGTGTGATGTAAAGAGAGCGCCGGTGTGAAACGCTATGTAATTTGATTGTCTCTTTTATTTAAAATTTTACAATTGACTTATAATATATAGGTATACTGTATACATAAATATTACATACATTATTTCTGCAATTGTTCACAAACAAAACACACGACTCAATTGAACACGCGATGTCGAACGTGAACCGAAGCCATAACAATCGTTCGAGTGGAATCGCGTCGGAGGAAACGAGTTCGCGTTTTACAAATATCGTTCCTCAATTCATAAATCGCGTCGTCAAAACACGCGTTATAGCAGAACTCGCCGTATAGTTTTTGGTTCACCGCCAACACGTTTATCCTCGTACCGGATCTCCGTCGTCGCGTATTTTTACGCGACATCTGCGGAAGTTACGTTCGCCGGACGTTCACAGACGTAAATGGTACGACCTCGAGAGCACGACGTACATTCGGTCGTAAAGTACACCGGTCCGGATCGAGTGGACTTTCCCAATCGTCTTATAGATTTCTCGAGTTCTTGGGAATGGTACGAATATGTACAATTAATATTATGTTATGTATAGGTATATTGTATGTTTTTTGATAATCGTTAAGTATGGGAGGTGGCGACGTGCACACCGTACCGACGGGTGGAGGAGCGTCGAGTTTGATTTTGTATTAGGCGACGGGGTCGCGGGTATTTACGGAGATACGGCAGAGCGCGACGTCGGCGCCCGCGTACGGCACGAGCGGGAGGAGTAATTTGTGCGGGACGTAATTGTGGGGTAGTCGAGTATGCCTGTGTGTTTTAGTTGGCAATAGTGTGTAGATATGTTTGTGTATAGGTATACTGTAGAAAGAATGAAGTTAGATGAAGTTTGTTTGGGAATTAGTAGAATTTGTAATAGTAGATAATTGTCGAGATATTTTGACAGTAATTTGTCCGTTTCAGTTGCGGAGGAGCGCGCCGATACGAGTCGGAGACGGCTCGTACAGTCGGCGCACGAGAGCGGTCCGGACGAAGACATTCGGGAACCGAGGACGAAGACGCTCGTCGACTGCGGACGAAGACACCGGTCGACGCGCGAGGAAGATGCTCCGGAACACGGGAAGAACGCCACACTCCCGAGTGCGGGAAGACACTCGTCAACGCAGAAGGAGACACGCATCAATGTCGGGCCGGCGTGATTGTTTTAAAGACGATTTAACGTGTAAAATGAATGTACGTGTTGTTTGTAACGATTGTTATAATGTTTGTAGTATGGTATTGTTTTTAGAGACCGACTCTGCGAAGGCGGAGGAAGTCGATACATGTCGAGAATGAATTTATTGAAGATGTTGCCTGTGATCACTAGGTGTTTGCACTAATTTGGGGAGATGATTACGATCGTAGAACGTCACGGAATGCGGCGGGACGCATCCGTAAATAACGGCAGCATAAATACGAGAGAACGCGGTGGCGGCGGCGGGGAAGTGCGCCTTTTGAAAGTAAAAGAACGGGGGAGATCGGACCGACATAGATGGTGTTGTTGTGGTAACCGATAAGAATGGAGAAATGATGACTATTTGGTGGGTTTTTTAGGACAGAGAGAGTAGTTATATATTAGTGAAGATATAAAGTAAAAGGTGATAAGGATGGTGGTGGGGGGGGGACAACGAATGATATATTTTGTAGGGTATTAAAGGAATTGACTCGTCAGTGCCGAGTCGGCGTAATTGTGAGAAACGGATGCGACGGGGATTGTAAAGAAGTCGCGCGGTAGAGGAATTGGCGGAAGCGACGATCGCAATAACCTTTCGACGTGGGACGGACGACGACGAATTTAGTAAATGGCGGTTTAGGAAAGGGTCGTACGTAAAGCGGCGGGCGCGTGCGGATACGGACGACGGTCGATCGGGGTCCGTTTACGGGACGGGAAAGAGGACCGACGGAGAACGGACGGAGACGAGGCGGCGCACAAACGAAAGTATACCCGCGAGATGCGTAAAGAATGATTTGGAAGTAGATTTAACTAAGAGTCGCGTGTTTGAAATGGCGGGAAGGTTCGACAGGTGTATTAGTTTTACGTAATTGTGGCAGTGCGTTTGAGAGCGGGCAGTCGTGGAGTGCGCGTGGGTACCTATTTTGAGACCGCGACATCTACCGGTAAGGAAATACGTAATGCAGCAGTAATATATTTGTGGGATGAATTTATACTCGTTCACCCGTACTCCGTGTTGCTCCACTCGTGTTAAGGTGTTTATTGTGAAGGCGTTTGTATAATAATAAAATTTGTTGGACGAGTAGGGGAAGGAATACGAGCACAATGTTTAATTTGTAAGCCCTCCCTTTTTTGTCTTTTCCCTCTGCCTCCCCGTCCTCCTCCTCCTTTTTTGACGTGTTTGTCGTGCGGCTTCTTTTCCCTCCGTTTCATTGCAACTCCCTTCGTTTTTCTCCCCCCTACCTGCTTCTGTCCGTCCTCTTCTTCTTCCTGTTTCCTTCTTTTACTCCTCCTCTTCGCCATATGTCTTCCTCGTTTATTCTTTGGCTTGTTCTGCGTCTGTTCCTTCTCCTCCTCTGTTTGATTGTGATTCCCTTGTTGTTTCTCACCCTCCCATTGCTCTTGATCCTGTTGTTACTCCCATTTGTTGGTTGTTTTTGTGTTCCTGTATATGTTTGTTGTTACCAATTGAATTTGTGGTTGTATTACTGCTGCTGTGTGTATGTTGGATTGTATTTATTTGTTGTTATATATATGTTGTGAGTGTGAATTAGATATATTGTGTTGATATTTGACTAAATGTTGTTGTTAAGAAGAGGAGGAGTTCTATTTAGATTTGGAAAGTAACTGTCATCGAGGACGAGAATGCACGTACCGTCTGTAGTTTGAATACGCGGTCGCGTCGGGTTTGGGCAGTTATATATCGGGAAATAGTTGAAGAGTGTAAGTTAATGTTGTGGACTTGTGAAATTGTTGATTGTGGAATAGTTATTGGTTTTAATTTGAAGGGTGTCAATTGCGCACCGGGAATATTTTGTCGGGAGTTTGGCGTCGTCGGAATCGACCGGAACGGCCGGAGTCGCGGAGTTATTTTTTGTCGTCGTAGATTCGTTCGCGGAGTCGTAAAAAATGTGGCGTCGTCGACGAAAGTCAATCGTCCGCGGATCGGTCGTCTTCGAATATTTGTAGACTTGTATATGTTTGTTTGTAATTGATTGAAGTTATTTGTAGTTTGAAAAATGTTTTGACTTGTTGTTGTTGTTTGATTATAGTATAGTCATTTGTGCAGTTTGAAATTATTTTGGTTTGTGGATTTGGAAAATGTGTTGCATGTATGTGGACTTTGAATAAGTGAGATATTTTGTGGACCGAAATGTCGTACCTCTAGTCGGGCAACCTCGGGACCGGACCATGGAAATTGACCCTTTTCCTGGATAGATAGTGACTTGTGCTTATGCTTGGAAGCACTAGCACCACTTTCTCTGCATCACGGCCTCTTTGAAGACATATTGAAGGGTTAAATGTCGTATAGTAGCTCGTGAAATTTGGAGAGTTTTTAATTCTTAACGTATTTTATTGGAACAGAGCCAAAAATAAATAAATAGAAATTTTGACGGCGGAAAGTGGAATTTCGACGGGTTTGAACGGCCCGCCAACGTGCAGACGACTGGCACAATCGCGTAAAGAGCGTCATTTCTCTCGTGTAGAAAAGATTCATTATTGAATGTCTTTTTTATTGAATTACTGTTTGTGTGCAAAATGAGCAATACAATTCATTAATAATACGTAGAATATTAAAACACACGGCATTGTTTTCGTCGATTACAAAACCGGTGACTGACTGGTTCTACATATAAAAGAGAAGAAAATAAGACCTTGGCTGTAGCTGTAGTCAAATGACTATGGTTGTTTTAAGTAATGTTAATAAATGGAACAATAGAAGTAGCTAACGATAACGGTAAAGAAAAAAAAGAGATCGCGCGCGTAAGTGGGCATGCGAAAAGATATCGTCATTACTTTACGTAAGAATACGAAAGCAACACTTATTTACTGTTCATATATATTGTAATTGATGTTTGTGAATTTGTTTTTATTGAATTAATGTTTGTGTGTGCAAAATTAACACTAGAATTTATTATTAATACGTGGAATATCAGAGGAGACGAGACGGCTGCCGGCATCGTTTACGTTAAAGCTCACAAAACCAGTGACCGATTGGTTGTACATATAAAACTGAAGAAAATAAGACCCTGATTTTAGCTGCAGTAAAATTAATGTAAAAAAATTAATATGCTCGTTTGAAGTACGTGTAATGTTAAAAAATGGAACAATATAAGTAGTTAACCATAAAAAAAGTGAGTGCGCACATGTGAAAAGATATCGTCATTACTGTACATAAGAATATGAAAGCAACACTTATTTATTGCTGAAGGGTTAAATGTTGTACTCTATAGACAAAGAGAGAGAGAGAGCAGCTGAAGTGCTGGATGTAAACAAACCTTAATTTCCTGGGTTTTTTTTTTTTTTAGGGGATTAGCCCACCTGGGCATAAGTCACTGACCCACAATTTAATACTCCTGCTATAATAATGATAATTTCCAAGAAAAAAAAAAAAACTGCCTATGTACCTGTTGGAGAAAGTAAAATTGTTTTGGACCACGGGAGTTTGCGGAGCACAGAATGCCGGACTAGAGAGTTACAACCTGTAGTTGTTTGTGGACTTGAAATTGTTAACCTTTGTGGACTTTGAATAATTGATAATGTTTGTCGACTTTGAATTTGTTTTGCCTTTTGTGGACCGGGAAATTTATGCGTCGGGTCCGAGGACCGGCAATAATTATCGACCCACGCGAACTCGGAATAACGTATTACGCCGGTGGAATCGGACTAATTTTTTATCCCGTGTGGACTTTGAATAATTGTGTATTTTGTGTGGAATTGGAATAATTGTTATCCTTTGAAAATGTCTCATTGTTTGTGTATTTTGAATAATTGTCAATTTGTGTGGACTTTGAATAATTTATTGTTTGTGTACTTGGAATAATGATCAATTTGTGTGGACTTTGAATATTTTGTGGAGTTTGAATAATTTATTGTTTGTGTACTTGGAATAATGTTCAATTTATGTGGACTGAATAATTAATGATGTTTGTGGATATTTGAATATTTTGTTATGTTGTGTGGACTTTGAATAATTTATTGTTTGTGTACTTGGAATAATGTTCAATTTATGTGGACTTTGTATAATGATTGTGGACTTTGAATATCCTTTGTGGACTTAGTATTAATTGATCCTGTGTGGACTTTGAATAATTAATATGTATTTGGACTTGTTATTATTTTATCGTTTGTGGACTTTGAATAATTGTCAATGTAGACTGAGTATTTTTGTCATGTTGTGTGGACTTAGAATAATTTGTATCCTCTGTGGACTTGTAATAATTGTTAATGTATGTGGACTTGGAATAATTTATGATGTTTGTGGAGTTAGTATTATTTTAGCCTTTGTGTATGTGTAGTTGGTATGTTTGTGGACTTGTTATTATTTTATCGTTTGTGGACTTTGAATATTTTGTGGATATAGAAAATGTTTTATCGTCTGTGGCTCCGTATTAATGTATTACGTCCGTGGACCGGGAATAATTTTGTATCGTGTGTGGACTTGTAAAAATTTTCATTGTTTGTGGACTTAGATAAATGTTCATATGTTGTGGAGTTAGTATTATGTGGACTTGTAATAATTTTCAATGTTTGTGGACTTAGAATAACTTTTAATGTATGTGGACTTTGAATAATTGTCATCGATTGTGGACTTATTATATTTTTGATGTTTGTGGACTTTGTATTATTTTATTGTTTGTTTTTGTATTTGGAAATATTGTCATTGTTTGTGGAATTAGAAAAATTGTCATATGTTGTGGAGTTAGTATTATTTTATCCTGTGGACTTGTAATAATTTTCAATGTGTGTGGACTTGGTATATTTTTCATATTTTGTGCTTTGAAATATTGTCTTTGTTTGTGGACTTAGTTTTTTTTCCTCTTGTGGAATTGGACTAATTTATGTTTGTGGACTTGGAAAATTTTTTTATCCTTTATGGACTTAGAAAATTTTCATGTTGTGTGGACTTAGAAAATTTTCATGGTGTGTGGACTTAGTATTTTTTTGTTGTTGTGTGGACTTCGTTTTTTTTCCTGTGTTGTGGACTTAGAAAATTTGTCGTTGTTTGTGGACATAGAATAATTTTCATGTTGTGGACTTAGAAAAATTTCATGGTGTGTGGACTTAGTATTTTTTGTGGTGTTGACTAAGTATGTTTTTGGTTGTGTGGACTTAGTAAATTTTTCGTTCTTTGTGGACATAGAAAAATTTTCATGTTGTGGACTTAGAAAAATTTCATGGTGTGTGGACTTAGTTGTTTTTGCTGTGTTGTGGACTTAGAATATTTTCATGTGTGTACTTGGGTTTTTTTTCATGTCATGTGGACTTAACAAATTTTTCGTTCTTTGTGGACTTAGAAATTTTTCATGTTGTGTGGACTTGGTATTTTTTTTTTTGTGGACTTAGTATTTTTTCATGTGTTGTGGACTTAGTATTTTTTTGTTGTTGTGTGGACTTAGTTTTTTTTCCTGTGTTGTGGACTTAGAAAATTTTCCATCCTTTATGGACTTATAATAATTTCATGTGTGGAATTAGTATTTTTTGTTGTTGTGTGGACTTAGAAAATTTTTCGTTGTTTGTGGACATAGAATAATTTTCATGTTGTGGACTTAGTTTTTTTTCATGTCATGTGGACTTAGAAAATTTTTCATCCTTTGTGGACTTAGAAAATTTTTCATGGTGTGTGGACTTAGTATTTTTTGTGGTGTTGACTAAGTATGTTTTTGGTTGTGTGGACTTAGTAAATTTTTCGTTCTTTGTGGACATAGAAAAATTTTCATGTTGTGGACTTAGAAAAATTTCATGGTGTGTGGACTTAGTTGTTTTTGCTGTGTTGTGGACTTAGAAAATTTTTCGTTCTTTGTGGACTTAGAAATTTTTCATGTTGTGTGGACTTGGTATTTTTTTTTTTGTGGACTTAGTATTTTTTCATGTGTTGTGGACTTAGTATTTTTTTGTTGTTGTGTGGACTTAGTTTTTTTTCCTGTGTTGTGGACTTAGAAAATTTTCCATCCTTTATGGACTTATAATAATTTCATGTGTGGAATTAGTATTTTTTGTTGTTGTGTGGACTTAGAAAATTTTTCGTTGTTTGTGGACATAGAATAATTTTCATGTTGTGGACTTAGTTTTTTTTCATGTCATGTGGACTTAGAAAATTTTTCATCCTTTGTGGACTTAGAAAATTTTTCATGGTGTGTGGACTTAGTATTTTTTGTGGTGTTGACTAAGTATGTTTTTGGTTGTGTGGACTTAGTAAATTTTTCGTTTTTTGTGGACATAGAAAAATTTTCATGTTGTGGACTTAGTTTTTTTTCATGTGTTGTGGACTTAGTATTTTTTTGTTGTGTGGACTTAGTATTTTTTCATGTGTTGTGGACTTAGTATTTTTTTGTTGTGTGGACTTAGTATTTTTTTCATGTGTTGTGGACTTAGTATTTTTTTGTTGTGTGGACTTAGTAATTTTTTGTTGTGTGGACTTAGTATTTTTTTCATGTGTTGTGGACTTAGTATTTTTTTGTTGTGTTGTGGACTTAGAAATTTTTTCATTATTTGTGGACTGTATATTTTTCATGTATGTGGACATAGAAATATTTTGAGCATAATAAAAGAAAGTATATAATCAATGTCTTTATTTTTCCTAAGTTAACATACAGCCATATTGGATTTGGAGAAGCAAAGCATGATGTTGTAGAAAACGGGAGTTTTAGAGCCAGAGAAATTTCCCATTTTCTTTGATGGTTTCCCATTTTCTTAAGTTGAACAGAAAACGGGATTTTTTTCAAACTCGCTATCTTTTTAAGATAGGTTCTGGCAGCCCGTTTTATATAAGTTATTTTAGAGTGTTTATTGAGCAACAAAGGTGATTTTTCAACTGAAAGAAAGTAGTTATTCCAAATTAGTTTTAAGTTAGTATTTTAATGTTTTGTTTGCAAACTGACTTTAACCATATTGACAATAGGTTTAGTCATAAAGCTCTCTCGACACAGATATCGTGTCTATGGACTAGTCGTGTGATAGATCGACAATGTCCGAGCTTTTGTTTGCAAACAAACATCAAAACACCAACTCACAACCAATGAGGAATAACTACTCTCTCTCAGTTGAAAAATCACCTTTGTTGCTCAATAAACACTCTAAACAACACCACATGTGTTCCCGTGTACCTGTCAGAAAAGGGAGAAACAAAAACAGCATTACAAGTCAAATTATTCAACACATTAACTAATCTCAATGATGATGCTTTACTTATCATATTACATCAATGATGCGTTTCAACATCTTTACTTTACTTTACATATAATCATATTACATCAACTAAACTCAATGATGCATTTCAACATCTTTACTTTACTTTACATATAATCATATTATCTCAATGATGCGTTTCAACATCTTTACTTTACTTTACATATAATCATATTATCTCAATGATGCGTTTCAACATCTTTACTTTACTTTACATATAATCATATTACATTAACTAATCTCAATTCTTCACACATTACCTTCATCTTCTCATGTCGCTCCACTTCTTCTGGTGCCTAATCACTTGTCGTCGTCATCTTCTACCTTATGTGTCACTCAAAATGCACATCAGGCAATAAAGAAAACACAAAATTCAACTCAAATACATATATTCTATACACTTAGCAATATAATACAGTACAGTACATCATCTTCATAGGGACAACACCTATGCATTCACAGAACATCATCTTCTCGGCTCCATACACCCAGGACAACGGCTAGAAGTTCACTGGACACCAGCTTCTCGGCTCCATACACCCCGGTCAATGGGACGACGGCTATACGTTCACAGGACATCATCTTCTCCCCTCACTGGTACCACGGCTATTAGGTTCACAGGACATCTTCTCGGCTCCAGTCACGACACCTATACCTTCACAGGACATCATCCTCTCGGCTCCATACACCCCGGTCACTGGAACACAGGACATCTTCTCTGGGACAACAGCTATACATTCACTGTACACCATCTTCTCGGCTCCAGTCACAGGGACGACGGCTAGAAGTTCACGGGACATCTTCTCGGCTCCAGTCACAGGGACGACGGCTAGAAGTTCACGGGACATCTTCTCGGCTCCAGTCACAGAGACGACAGCTATACATTCACTGGACACCATACACCCCGGTCACAAGGACAACGGCTAGAAGTTCATGGGACATCTTCTCAGCTCCAGTCACAGACACCTATACATTCACTGGACACCATCTTCTCGGCTCCATACACCCCAGTCAATGGGACGACGGCTATACGTTCACAGGACGCCTTCTTCTCGGCTCCAGTCACAGGGACGACGGCTATACTTTAACAGGACATCATCTTCTCGGCTCCTTACAGCGACTTCGCCCCGTCGCTTCAATCTGAAACCGACAAAACACAACAATGGAGGTCAACTCGTAATGGCCTTTTCTATCAAATGCAGTCCACCCGTCGGCTTCGTCACTCGGGAAACTCTTCATGGTGCTCTTCTTATACTACCTACAATATACACTTCACGGCCACACTTCTGGGCAAACTATCATTGCTCAAATAATTCACCCACAAAAACACTATCTCTTGGTATGGAGCAACCTCCGCGGTTATTCCCGGCTCCGTCGTCGACGTGCCTCTTCCTTTCTTCGTAACCGCCGAGGTAAATGCACAATACTTGGTCGTCTCCTTCCTTACTCTTACCACGAGGAACATACCCTACACCACTCGCTCCACTGAAAAAAAAACATCCATAATAAACACCATTCCAAAAAGTGTTCATGCATACACTCTCTTAGACATATCTACCAAAACCAAATTGCTTCCTTTTAAACCGCTACAAATACCAACATACACATACTCTACTACAAACCATTCACCAAGGCTAGTACCAATCATTACACAGCCTCCAGTGTGTAACAACAATACTAGCCTGCTACCAACTAACTTCTATACAATTACAATACATACCCACAACAAATTCACCTTTCATCTTAACCAAATTCAAACAAACGCTTCCTCTTTAACACAAACAATCGGCTCCTTACCCTTTCGCTCCCATCTCCGTCGCCGAATAACCACTGGCTCTTCCACCATCACTGCCGCTTACCACTCCAATCCGGCCTAAAAAAACAAACACATCAACACATTAGTTCCCCCACAACAATTCATAAACCTTTCACGCCCTAAACCGCTCCAACGCCACTCACCAATTATATATATATGCCTCTACACTAGTCCCAACATTTCTATTACCTGCTACATCCATTCTCCACATATACTAATCCAAAACTAACCTACAATTTACATCACTATACACGTCTTCCAACAATTACATTCTACTCAATTTCTTACAACTAAATTCACTATGACCCTAAACTATCACAAACAATTCACGATGCACCACACCACACTACTTATCTTAAACAACTGCTGCTACCGCCGCCGCCCCTGCTGCTGCTGCTTCTTCTCCTCAACACAGTCCATTGCACAGCCCCATACATGTAGTAGTCCACCACTCCATCCTCAAACCTGAAAAACAGAAACCTTTCACACAACCTCCATAATGCACCATGCTTATTTCTCCCAACTTTAAACATCACTGGGTACTGCTACCCGAAAAAACTCCTATATCACTTGCCTCTTATAACAAACTTTACCTACAACTTTCAAATACAATAACAACTCACCTTCAAATAATACATTGCACAATTTCACATCACCGTATCCAGTGTCGACGCGCTCCTCTCCACAATTCGCCCATATTCCTCCACCACCAACATGAAAACAATACGTCAATGTTACAAATGCTCTACTCTTCAAATTATAACAAAGTATACGTACAACTTCAATAAACAATACTTACACATTTACTGCCTCTCATTTCCAAAATTCAGTCGAGCATTAATGTCCCTCTGGATTATCACACACCAATCACGTCTTCTGGACTGCAACAACTCCTGTACAAAACAATTACCACGACCAAAGTCCCTCTTCATTTTCATATCAAACACACCCCACCTTCAACCACTTAACAGTATACATTACCTTTTAGCACATGCTGCACACGGCGACTGGTTACAACACTTGGCTCCTTTCCAACATCGACTTCTCCCCCACCTCTGGATGGCGACCATACTTCCTCTTGGTTAGTCGATACAGTCAACACAACACTATATTCTACTCTAACATTTTTCGATTTCTCATTATCACACTTTTGGAGAATGGGAGGGGCCGAGGGGCATCCCCCCTCCCCTTATTCCCATGCAAGGTGAAGGGCACAAGCGCCTACACCGCCCAACTAGGCAGCATGCCAACTTTGTGCTTGCCTAAAGGATCATAGCATTTTATGTCAAGGGCATACAACCCTCCAGTCTTTAACATTTTGTCGGCTAGCTCCGACGACTTTTACCCAGATACGAATTCGCAACTTTCGATTTACAACTGGTACCTACTTTACTGCTAGGTCAACAGGGACACAGGGGGTCTAGGAAGTGTGTCCAACCCACTTTCCACCGGCCCGGGAATCGAACCCGAGACGTCCCGCTTGCGAGGCGAGAGCGGTACCGCTCTACCGCCGGCACCCCCACTTCGGCTGTGACCCCTTGTGAGGCGGGCGTCAGTCAGCTATGGGTACGGTTCCTCGACTAAGTAGTGCCCTTTCACAGGTTTATACACCTCACTTATGTCTCCCCTTGCCCATCTCTAGGCACTTTTGGGTGCACTAGAGAACCGAGGACCACCACCAGACCCCAACCTGAAAAAAAAAAGGTCATTCGTTATCCATTTATCAAATCTTTCTCACTACTACATAATAAACTCAACTTATCAAAACTCATTTACATTTTCTTTAATCTACAGCCGAGGCACAAAATTCAACATTTTAAACTTAACATGACCAAACTCAAGCCACAATCATTTATTTTAATGTCAACTTTTAACATTTCTATTGCTCTACGGCACAAGACCAAAAATCAATTGAAAATTTAACAACTCTTTTACAAACTTCAACGTCACTTACCCTCACTATTCCCCTAGTCTACCTCAAAAAAATACCGGCTCCTTCCACCTCCAACAACAACAACAACCTGAAAAAACCATTTATTACCTAACCAATAAAACTTACACTAATTCTCAACACAAATATATTAGCCATGAACCACTTCTCAAATTACAGCTACAACTTCTCTTTAGTCAAACACAACTACACCTTCCATTTTAAATACCATATTGACGAATTCCTCACCGCAAGTGTAGACGCGCTAGCCATCACCTACAAACTTAGACCACGTTCTCTTCTCTATTCCACAGTATAAGCCTTCCGTACACCTGCAATAAAAGGCATCAACCTTCAAAATTTACAACAAACTAGTCAAAATTAATTAAACAAAAGCACATACACAATAACAATTAAGAACACTCTAGTCTGCGTATAAAACTAACAGACGACAACAAAATACGACCATAAACACACACAACCGAGAGTGTAGTACCATTATATAGCCTCCAGTATATAACAGCACAAACACAACACCCATTCAACAATTTCATTCACCTAAACTCCAAATTCGGGGTCTACCTCTGTGCCGGTCACGTCTCTGCAAAAATCAACCTTTCCCACGCTAGTTGGCTCCAACTTAACGCTCATG
Organism: Homarus americanus; assembly: GCF_018991925.1. Classification (NCBI taxonomy): domain Eukaryota; kingdom Metazoa; phylum Arthropoda; class Malacostraca; order Decapoda; family Nephropidae; genus Homarus; species Homarus americanus. The sequence goes on along the minus strand of NW_024746460.1, from coordinate 6,629 downwards.
CGGCAGCCCACTGCGACTTCCTTGCGGTTGCTATTTTCTGAAAATAAACTACTACAAAACTCTCATTAATACAATTTTCTTCACTATTTAACCAAATATACCAACATATCTTAACTTCCCATGACTTTCAATAACAAGGATTATTTTATTACCAAAAAATTCTACCTTTCCTTTAATCATTTTCCTAAAAGTCATACAACCCAAAACACATCCACCAATCACAATCACCTTTACATACAGCCTAAGTATTCACAAGTAAGTCAGTTAGATGCATCTTTAGCTGACTACATTCAAAACGTTCGACTTTACTTTTATCCTCTTCGCCACTGATCGGTCACGTCTCTTTTCCTTTATATTCTTCACCAAAAGGTCAGCTCGCTAGCTGCCCGGGCAATCGGTCACGCACTGTTGTCAAATACTGGGCATGCACCGGCTCCTCAATGTACCTGAACCCGCTCCAGTGTTGGTCAAGTCTTCTCTTCAAAGAGCTCACACTCGATGCCGTCACAACACTCTGGTACATTGTTCCAACAATTTACAACCCTCACTCCGAAAAAGTTTGCCCTCACGATTTTCCGGCTTCTTCAATCTTGAGCTGTGACCCCTTGTGGGGCGAGCGTCCGCCAGCTCCAAGCAAGGACACTTAACTGAGTAGTGCCCCCTCAGATGCTTATAAAGCTCAACTAGGTCCCCCCTTGCCCGTCTGTAGTATAAGCTAGGCAACTTCAGGCGCTCCAATCTCTCAGGCGGCTAGCGAGCCGACCTTTTCGTGAAGAATATAAAGGAAAAGAGACGCGACCAAGCGGCTAACAAGCCGATCAGTGGCGAAGAGGATAAAAGTAAAGTCGAACGTTTGGAATGTAGTCACCTAAAGATGCATCGACCCGACCCTGGGTCTCGTGCTTTATGCCGCTTATTTTTCATACACTCAAAGCAGGCTACCAATTGGCTCACCCATATCAATATTCTTATTCATGTCAAATCCCTATCTTTACCTCGCTAAACAAACTAAACATCAACAGTCACTTACCTGCCCTCACCCCTCGTTTACCAAAACGTCGCTGTCGGCACATTTATTTTCTTTTCCACTTCACTATATGCACAACACCTCCAATCTCCTACTATACGCATCAAAACACACACGTATGGTTTACTACTTGGCACACAAATGCTGCATCTTTTTTCTTTCTCACTCATTTTCAAGATCCACCACGATCACTATGAACAGTCCAAGCACACATAAATGCTGCAGCTTTCTTTTCTTCTCACTCATTTTCAAGATTCCACCACCATCACTTAAAACTACATTGAACTTCAGATAGACAATATTTTAATAATGAACTTGCTACACAATCTACATGCTCATGAATTCACTTTCCATCACTCACCAACGAAATGACACGATTTCTTGCAAAAACACAACATATTCCGCCAATTTCACAAAGTACACTATTAACACTTCAACTTTTTAAACCACTTAACACGTTTAACACTTAAAGGATTTCATTTCGATTAAACTACCGTCTTCAATTTAAATATCCTGTACTCTAACAACTTGAATTAAGAACAACTTCAAAATCTCCCTAGTTAACCACAGACAAAAATCTTAAATACGTTTCACAGGCCACAAGTCAAATACTTGTATTAAAAACCACAGAAAATGTTTAAGAAAACATTTCCAATGCGGAACACTAACAGCCAAACAAACAAATGTCTAAACACTACTTTATATACTACACTTTACTTTTCTTTTCTTTTCTTTTCTTCTTCACAAACTAAAGGAGTTCTAACACCAGACACAAGGATCGGATTGTAACTGATGCATCCTTGCCGGTTCGACCTTTAAATACCCCAACCTTCCCGCCGAACCGTCAAATTATTTGCTCTCTGCTCACCGAACCACCTCATTCGAATAACTTCAAATTTTCAACATTTTATTCTTCACCTTGGCGTCAAAGTACAAGGATACATTAAAAAAAATCTGGTGTCATCTTCAACATTATTCAAACAAACTCCAACAAAGTCCATTTCATGAAATATAGCCAAAATATATGAGCTCAAAACGGCCAGATTCTTGCTTTCCGGGACCCCGAACTTCTTCTCCGGTAAACACCGTCACAACCAAACGAGGGGATTATCCAGATCAACTGCTCTTGGGTATTTGCACCATAGACATAGGTCGCAGTATCGTAGTCAATAAAGTTTCCTTCCAACATGGAAATAACAACATACCCTACAATCAGTTACTCACATCTCCATTCCTTGGTGAGAACTATCAACGGTGAATTTAATAAAGTCAAGACCCCGAGTAATGTTTTCCCATTACCGTCAAATACTTTACGTACAGTATATATTTATAACTTAATTCAAACAATGTAAAACAAAAACATCGTGGTAACATTCTATACTATGCCATCTTACGTGCTACTAAATGTTATATAATAATTCCTTGACATAATTGTACTCTATATTATCAGGTACCACATTTACTCTCTAAGGTACGTGTGAGCTGAGACCTGACCCAATAAATCATTATCAAATTGTGATAGTAAATATCTCTCTAACCATTGCTATGTCAACTAGAAACTGGTCCATGTAACTGACGAGTATATTATAGTCATCCGCAGAGGACAAACAGCACGAGTACGAGTACGAAATCTTTAGTTAAGAGGTGAAAGAAAATTATTAGGGGTTGAGGGAAAAGTGGTGAAACTGAAATACAGTAGGAGTAGAAAGAATCTTTCTTATTGGTGTTTTATCTTTGTTCTGCTCCCTTGGGTCGTCAGACCTTTGTATTAATATTGCTCTATTTATATAATGCTGCTTATTATTATTATTTTTATTATTGTTGGAGTTAGTGAGCCAGCCCAGGTCCTTGTGTAGCTGGGAGGGTAGTCACATTTTTTTGGGGGCTAAGATGTTAGTTCAATGTTAATTGTTAAATATTAGTTATGTTAGTCTAAAGGTACACTGTATGGAGAGGCCTGCCAGGTTCTTAATACCACTTACCACCAGTGCCAGATTTATTAGACCTGTGGAGGCCCCCCTCATTATAACTACCCCAAGAGGGTGGGGTGGCGAGTGAAGCGAACCTAATCATCTGGGAGTTCCGCAATTCTAAATATCATATTATTAGCACCACAGCATTCATTCAAAATAGACGGTTCATAGGAAAACCACCCAGTCGTCAATTTCAACGAGTAGCTAGCCTAATTTCTATCACGTGATAAACATGAATTTTAAAGATTGAAAATAAAATCAACCAAATCAATACAATATTATAATATGTGGAGGCCCCTGGCCAACTGCCCACTTTGCCCACTCTTCAATCCGGCCCTGCTCACAACTCTACTCTACTTTCTTGTAACGTGTACGTTTTCTTCTCCATTGTTGTAACATATGTCTGTCTTTTGTTAATTTTACTGTTTCTGCTCTATGGTCAATTTCAAGTAAAGGTTAATATTAACTCGGTGCTTTGTTCTTCATTGTTTTTCTCTCTCTGTCATCTTATTTTATTCCTCATATTAACTTCTTTAGACTATTCTATTTAAGTTTAAGACTTTTTTAATATTACAATAGTACTATTTGGATGTATATGTGTCTTAACAATGTCTCACACTTAAACTGAGGCCAATATTGCTGTTGTAATATATTCACAATTTCTATCCAAAATAAGTAAAGCACTGAATACGATTTCATAATATTTTCCTTTCACGTTTTACACTACTTTCGTGTCACAATAAAGTTTAAATCGTTTACTCGTCATCAAACAACCAAACCTGCCGGCGTCACTTTGACGTCATAACAAGGCAATGTTCCCATTGGCTACAATTTCACCTAAAACAGCTTGTGATTGGTCAGGGAGTGTGGGCCGCCTGTATATAAAGCCTGGTAGACGGACGTCAACACAGAACACTGGCACGCGACGACGCTACAACATCTTCTGTACTGTAAGTGTATCTTCAAATTGTAAATTATTTGTTGGTGATTGGGAAGCTATTGTTTAAAATTTCACTTGACAAAAAAAAAAAAGGGAAATTTTATTAGTCTTGATATTACCTAAACTAAACTTTTTAAATAAGTTTCGCGTTAAACCAGGCTTACATAACATTAATCTTCTTGCTATTTCTAGAACACGCTCATCAAACGACCATGAACCCTATACGAGTTGACCGAGGTAGCTGCAGTGTCACCACAAGAACAATTCGGAGCGTCTACAAAAGTTCTCTTGCTTTGCTTTTTACCTGTTGATGGAGAACTCGATCGCAACAATTCCTTTCCTACTCCAGTTCTACCGCGGTTAGTGGATCCTTCCCACAGCATTACAGTGAGTTTCCTAGTGTTAAACTACAAGAAATTGGTCTCCAAAAAAACTGCTTTGTTATTTCTTCTACCCCATTTGTGGGTCATGAGCTGTATTGCATTACATTCTGTGCAAGTAAAGTCAAACTTGTACATATTGAATATCCAGTATATGTAACCAATAAAGTTTTTCTATTTATGGAATAATCCAAATCCTTGCTTTTACTAAATCAAAACCCAGAGTATAATAAAATCTCGACTACGTCTGCTGTTTGAAAGTTTGCCCATAAATAGTTCTCAAATACTCTACTTAATGGTGTTAAACGCTTCGGGAAATACAGCTCTACTCCTCTTAAATTAGTATTACTTTTTCACAACATAACCCAATAGACAAATGATGACATTAATGTGTGGCTTTTTACTTTCCAATCGTTCAAAGTACACATTCTCGTACTAAAGTACGATCATCACTGGTTTAAACTAATCTTAGTATTGTCTAATAACACCAGAAGTGGTAAAATACTAAATTCCAAGCAAGACATATGAAAGTCTAACCTATAAATAAAAATATGAACTTCCATCTATGACCACTGCAATACTAAATATAGACCCAAGTCTTTCAATATTCAGTCGAAATCAAGGTAAAATTAGAGGTCTGGTCATGTAGTTTGGACAATTCTAAAACGCTTCTTCAATTGGATTTCCGCCGCAATGTATATTAGAGTATTTTCATCTCAAAAGACTGCCTTTTACTTGTTCAACATGGGAAAGGCTTTGAAATTGAAAAAGCAAAGTGGGTTAAAGATGTAATAACGACGGTTGTGCATGTCAGAGATAAGAGAACCGTCAACAAGGATATTTAGAGCAAGGTATAGTTAAGTGGGAAGTACAGAAGGAGAATAAAAGCGGAGGGTGGTTTGTGAGTTAACGTGTAGCTATACCTTCTTTAACGAGTCACGTCTGAGACGTCCGATTTCTCAGGACGTCTGAGTCCTCCGTTTTCTTTCCATCTTAGAGTGCACCCGAGACTTCCTTGTTCCTAAAGCCCCGTCCACACGATCGAGCAGTGCCCGGCGGGCTTTGACCCTTTACCGGGCAAAGCTTGTGTGTTGTACACACGGGGGTGATTGGCGTCAGTCATAGTCGGGCGCTAGTAAGTGGTCTGCAGTGGCGGATACGCTACGATCGCACGAATAATCGCCCGACAGTGAAAAGCAAAGATCATATCGTTGTGTACTATAATAATTGCTGCTATGTGCAAATGCAGAAAAAGGGGATGGTGCATAGAGTGGTTAGGTCGGAAAAAAGTATTGAAGTCATGCCACGATTTTACGTGAACGGCAAGATGGACACGAGCGAGACATGACAAAGGACTCTAACACCTTTTACAAATTTCGAGCGAAAGTGGAACCATATATAAAAAAAACCAGGATACCAATATGAGGGAAAGTATATCTCTAGAGGCAACGCTTGTATATCTTTCAACTGGTATGCACCTACACGTCACGAGGATATCGAAACAAAGTTTGTCTCGCATAATACCTGCTATGAAGTACTCGAGGAAGATTACTTGCAGGTGAGATTTGTAATCCATAAAAATGGATTGAGTTATGATATGCATAAACAGGAAGCTATGGGACGAGAACGAAGAACACACACGAATGTCCTCGTTACATAAACAATCTCCTGTCACGCCAATATTGTACATTGCATTTGGTTATACACTGAGCGGGGAACACGTACGTATAACATTTGTAATACTTATATACCACCAGGCAGGCTGACCATGATTTCGCTCAACGACGGGCCTTTAATATAACGACACAGAATTGGAAATTGCAACAGTGGTGGTATATGTTAAGGCAACTTAGATATCTGATTATAGTTGGAACATCCATTAAGTGATGGTGAAAGCTTCAACTGTCTTTGTTGTTAGTAAAACTACACGAGTGGCTTGTCCTTGGGGATAGCCAGATGTTTCCAAGTACTACTGAAATTAGATCATTTGGATGCCCGAACGTCAAATCGAATTTACCAACCGTATTGAAACACTTTTCTCACACACTGTACCGCCAACTCTGACCTGCACACACTACCCATGGGCAGCCAGCCTCTTTGTGGGGTGGCGAGTGAAACGAGCCTAAACATCTGGGAGTTCCGGGGGAGCTGTAAGCCCCCCCCGGGAAAATATTGAAATTTGAACACTTCTTTGCAGAATTTGGAAGCCATATGCAGTTATATTGAGGAAATTAAAACATTGAGACATTTTTCATTAACTGTATATTTATTGATAGTGTACAAATTCCCAACACACACACACACACACA
>NW_024746459.1:0-10073 GCF_018991925.1 Homarus americanus | reverse complement strand
GTAGAGAAAGGGAGAAAGTGAGATACGAATTAAGGAGGATGACGATAGAGGGAAGGAGGGGAGAACAGTAGGGAAGGAGGGGAGAATAAGTGGAGGGAAGGAGAGGAGAATAAGTGGAGGGAAGGAGAGGAGAATAAGTGGAGGGAAGGAGGGGAGAACAAGTGGAGGGAAGGAGGGGAGAACAAGTGGAGGGAAGGAGGGGAGAACAAGTGGAGGGAAGGAGGGGAGAACAAGTGAAGGGAAGGAGAGGACAACAAGTAGAGGGAATGAGGGGAGAACAAGTGGAGGGAAGGAGGGGAGAACAAGTGGAGGGGAGAGGAGAACAAGTAGAGGGAAGCAGGGGAGAGCAAGTGGAGGGAAGGAGAGGAGAAGAAGTGGAGGGAAAAGAGATGGAGGAAGAGAGGGTAGAAAAAAATAGAAGAAAAACAGCGATGGAGGGAGGGAGTCAGGTGATAACTTGAGACTCCGGTATTAGACGAGGAAGTTTAATTGAGCGGAGTAATTAGTGAAAATGACAAAGATAACCGGAGTGTTTTACGGCCCTGGGTCGATCATTATGATGGTGACCCCCCTCACCCTCCCTCCCTCACCCTCCCTCACCCTCCCTCTCCCTCCCGTGATGACCACCTGAACTGTGATAATATTAAGAAAGAGGAGGAGGAGATGGAGGAGGTAAGGAAAGGAGAGCAGATGAAGGAGGAGAAGAAGGAAGAGGAGGAACTACACAAGATAGGATATGGTTACTAAGATGCACTGTAAGGATGAGGACGCTAGGATAAGGATGGTGGGATGAGGACACTAGGATAAGGATGGTGGGATGAGGACACTAGGATAAGGATGCTAGGATGAGGACGCTAGGATAAGGATGCTAGGATGAGGACGCTAGGATAAGGATGCTAGGATGAGGGCGCTAGGATAAGGATGCTAGGATGAGGACACTAGGATATGCTAGGATGAGGACGCTAGGATAAGGATGTTGTGGATGAGGACGCTAGGATAAGGATGGTGGGATGAGGACACTAGGATAAGGATGGTGGGATGAGGACACTAGGATAAGGATGCTAGGATGAGGACGCTAGGATAAGGATGCTAGGATGAGGACGCTAGGATAAGGATGCTAGGATGAGGGCGCTAGGATAAGGATGCTAGGATGAGGACACTAGGATAAGGATGCTAGGATGAGGACGCTAGGATAAGGATGCTAGGATGAGGACGCTAGGATAAGGATGGTGGGATGAGGACACTAGGATAAGGATGCGACGAGGACGCTAGGATATGAGATTGCTAGGATGAGGACGCTAGATATGATGCTAGATGAGGACGGACAAGGATGGTGGGATGATACTAGGATAAGGATGGTGGATGAGGACGCTAGGATAAGGATGGTGGGATGAGGATAGGATATGGATGCTAGGATGAGGACACTAGGATAAGGATGGTAGGATGACGCTAGATATGATGCCAGAGGACGCTAGGATAAGGATGCTAGGATGACGCTAGGATAAGGATGCTAGGATGAGGACGCTAGGATAAGGATGCTAGGATGAGGACGCTAGGATAAGGATGCTAGGATGAGGACGCTAGGATAAGGATGGTGGGATGAGGATACTAGGATAAGGATGGTGGGATGAGGACGCTAGGATAAGGATGCTAGGATGAGGACGCTGGGATAAGGATGCTAGGATGAGGAAGTCAAAACAGTTAATAAGATGGTTAGGGAGGAGGGGGCAAGTGACGTCACTTAGTTCCGGGGGGGGGGGGCAGTCGACGTGAGAAGACTGACTGGGTAAGCATTGGGCAGACTCGGAAAACACCCACCCCCCCAGTATAGAGTATTATATTATTATTATTATTATTATCATTATCATTATCATTATCATTATCATTATCATTAACATTATTATTATTATTATTATTATTATTATTATTATTATTATTATTATTATTATTATCATTATTTTTATTATTATTATTATTATTATTATTATTATTATTATTATTATTATTATTATTATTAACACAGCAAATAGGTGTTGTTTCCTGTTGTTAAATCACAGCCTCGCCTTTGCTGAGTTTCGTAAAATCGGTTCAGTGGTTTTATAGATATTTGTTTCAGACACACACATACACATTAAGGAGGCAACTACAATGCCTCCTTTCTCTCTTGGGACTGAAATACTAACCAGGAAGAAATTTCCCCAGACGCCAAAGGTAATCTGTTAGAGTGAGTTTGATGCTTTCAGAGGAAGACATCTCCTGCTATAAAGCATCATCTGATCTGTTTAGCATGACTGAGACACCATAAATCAAGATTAACTTCATTTTGCACCTAAAAGAGTCTTTTGATCTAGTACCAAAGCTAAGGTGAAATAGTAGGAAAGGACAATATAATTATTTCAGCTAATTCCACAGGTAATATTTTATGGTCATAGCTCGTAACATAAATCCAGAATTATAATTTGTTTCTGGATATTATCATTAACTTATCAATACTTCACTATAATTTAATTGAGACTTTATTGATTTTTATATATATATATTTTTTTAACAAGGAACAGAATTATTACTGTGTGGGAAAGGATATTGAGTTCATTACCCGAAACTTAGTGGTGTTTATGTATGGTTATATAGTGCTACAAGCTTCGCCCTCAAGGATCATTGCTGTTAATGTAAAATTTACCGCTGAAGATTGTTGTTATTTGAATTGTAAAAGTCGTGTTTAGATTTTTTTCGTGTGTGTGTGTGTGTGTGTGTGTGTGTGTGTGTGTGTGTGTGTGTGTGTGTGTGTGTGTGTGTGTGTGTGTGTGTGTGTGTGTGTGTGTGTGTGTGTGTGTGTGTGTGTGTGTGTGATGAGAAGAAAATGGTACAGGAACATTTTTGTGTATGTTGGTCGCACGAGAGTCAAAATTTGGTACCGGTAGTTATATCGGAAATTAAGTTATGTCTTGATAAACAGCAACTAATACATGTTAACAACGGGTCATGCGATTTAAATGACATAAAACACACACACACACACAAGGATATTATTTGGTGGCAATTTCAGGAACATTAAAATAATTTCCGTATAGTCCCTTATCAGTCTCAGGCGATATATCTCGTGGTAGAGACTCAACTCACTCTTCACTTGACGTGTTGAGGTGAAGTGATTTTAGGTGACTTGAGATGACTGAGGTGAAGGTGATAGTATAATGGTTCATGTTCCTCCGGTGTTGTGAAGGTGACTCAGGTGACTCACAATATCCCAACTGAGGTCACAACAAGTCTTGGAAGAACAAGACAAATAAAATATTTGTTACACTCTGCTACTTAAACCTACACAGGATAAACCCAGAATATAATGTCAAAATTTGAATTGAATTATAGATATATCTCTGTGGGTTTTTTTTATACATTCAATTATAGATATATCGAAGTTTTTCTTATCTATTGAATTATTAAAATATTTCAATTATTTCCAATATATTAAAATACTTTCTATAGTTTGCATGATATATGTTAATGTGTGTTAATGGTCCATGGTCGATTTTGGGACACAGGTGAGGTCAGGTAAGGGAGGGAGGCAGGGAGGGAGGGGAGGAATGAGGAAGTTAGGGATGGAGGGGGTGGCGAGGAAGTTTGGGAGGGAGGGAGGGAGGGGGTTGCGAGGAAGTTAGGGAGGGGGTGGGGGAGGGAGGGAAGTAGTGTCTCATTAGTGGACGAGACATAGACGCCCTGACGGTGAGAGACACTATCCAGGCATCAGGAAGTAAAGTAAATACGTCAATTTTTATGTGGGTCATAATTCTCCAGGGGCTCTAATTTAGGTAATCTGTGGGTGTGGTGTGTGTGGTGTGGGTGTGTGGTGTGTGTGGTGATATGGTATAGAGTGTGATGGTGTGGGTGTTCACTTCCTGGTCCTTCATCATCCAACAGTCCCACCTCCTCTCAGCCTCACGTCCTTTACTCTGTGTTTGCATCTGTGATAATAATTTAACATTGCTGAGACTCTTAAGATCTGATGCTCATTTAAAAAGACACTTGATAGAAATGTACAAGTTTATATATTCTTGCAACATGGTAAATAATCTAGTGTATAAGAAATAAACGGTGTATAACAAGTATAAATATATAGTAGAGGGGCGAGATGCACTGTAGTTTGAGCTTTTCCCCATCTAGTTATTATATGTCTTATTTGTGTCACTTATGTTACTTGTATATTATTTGTAATTAGAAACCCATTCCCCAAATATGTAACTGTATATTTTCAGCCTTCTGGCTGCCAAGCTCTTTCAATAAAACGTTAATTAATTATTATTATTATTATTATTATTATTATTATTATTATTATTATTATTATTATTATTATTATTATTATTATTATTATTATTATTATTATTATTATTATTATTATTATTATTATTATTATTATTATTATTATTATTATTATATTGGCTGCCTGAGATGATTACTATCGCCATCTGTGTCTGTAAACGACTCTTTTGTTCTTGGCGGTGACTTGGGTAGTTTCTATACACCACTGAACACGAATTTCCATAAGGACCTTGGCCCCAGGGATAAAAAGCTTCATATTGATAGCGGAGATTACTGGGTCAGAGGTCAGGGTCACTGTTGTATAACCAGTTAAGGTGTCCCCCGGGAGTATGGCAACCAATGTGTTTTTTCTGACTATTTTTTTTTAGCTGTGGATGAAGAATTTACAGTATGGGGGAGTGTGTGAGTCATGACTCATGACTCACAGGTCCTCTCAGCGTCTCCTGCCGGGGTCGCTGGTTCGTGGAACATAACTTAGGGTAAATGTGTCCGACTGCCACAGCACTCGTGTCGGCCTCTCTAATGATATCCTATTTGTCACATGTCCTCGGGGCGGCGTGTCCGGTGTCAAGAATCTCCCGGAGAAGGGATGGTTGGATATATGACCTCCCCAGAGATTTGATGCAGATGAGATGGACTTGTTGACTGCAAGATTCACCGAGAGGACTGGTGGACGTAAGATATCTCAAGGCTTCGATAATTTTTCTTTGTAATTTTGTGTGTGTGTGTGTGTGTGATTTGAAGTTGCTCATGCGCCTTAACTGTAATACTTTCATTTGTATATAACATGTAGTACATCAGTGTCAATAGACGTGTTATATCAATGTAAATACATTCATACGTTTGATAATATTGCAATTAGTATTCCAACACGTTCCCACTAAAGCACACGTCAGCAATAATGAGTATCACCAATAAATGTGTCATTCTTGTTTACAATATTTGAAAGAGCGAGTGTTCATAGATCAAAGAGCTGAATATGTTATGTGATACAGACGAAAAAGGACATTGGGGGAATGGTATTCACCTCAATACACTCAATACACAAGTTCATTTAATGTATATTGTATTAATTTGGGGGGAGTTTTACCCAATTTTCACCGTCTAGATTAAAAATTTACAAAAACAATTCATGAGGACGATTATATTGATGATTGAATGTGAAGTTAAGTGTACAGGAGAGACCAAATAAGATAACCTGAAGAGGGAAAGGAGAGCAAAGGGAAGATGGGGCAGGTGGAAAGAACAGGAAGGAGAGAGGAGAGAGGAAGAGAACGGGGGTAAAGTAGGAGGAGGAGGACTGAGGGAGAGAAAAACGAATGATGAAGAAAAAGGAAGGGGGATGCGGAAAGAGAAAGAAGGAAAAGGGTAATGGAAAGAAGAGGATATTGAAGGATTGGAGGAGGAAGAGTGTAGATAATAGAGAGAATAAGAAGGTGAGAAATGAGGAGAAACGAGGGAGAAAAACGAGGAGAAGACGGGGAAGGAAGAGGAGGAAATGAAGAAAGGGAAAAGAAGATAATAGCCCCGCCCTCGCCTCCTTCTCTTCCACATCCTCCTCCTCCACATCCTCCTACCTCCTCTACTTCATACCCCTCCTCCTCTATCTCCTACCCCCCTTCCTCCTCTTCCTTCATAATCAGAGTCAGGCGGGAGAATGGGAGACATAGTGTGTAAGCATCTTCCCGTGGCCACTTAAGTATTGAGAAGTGAGGTGTAAGTGGATGCTGCTGGCGGAGTTTGATAGTCTATGCTTCTTCTCGTCAAGTGGGAGAGAGAGAGAGAGAGAGAGAGAGAGAGAGAGAGAGAGAGAGAGAGAGAGAGAGAAAAACAAATGGAAAGAGAGAAAGCGTATTGAGTGTGAGTGAGTGAGAAATACCGTTTAAATCGATAACGCAGACACACGCATGCAATATACGGAAGCACGCGCATGGACGCACATATGGAGTGACTAACAAAAGACATATACAATCTACGGGGGACACGTAAACAGAGACAGACGGAGAGTTATTTGCCCACAAGTACCAAATTACGTCACTCTCCTCCGACAAGTTCAGCCGAGTGAGTCACAATATTTCCGGACACAAACGATGACTTAACCAGAGCCGAGCAACAGATTATGTAAATTCTTCCGGCATAAGTAAACATGGAAAGCCAGACGGGCAGGAAACAGGCATTCGAAGTTACAGTCTTATGGTGGAAGTTTTGAAGTTTGTTGTGATATCGTGTACTGATGTGTGTGTGTGTGGTAGGGGGAGAGAGGTAAGGAGGGAGGGAGAGAAGTAGGGAGGGAAGTAAGAAGAGAGGTAAGGGTGGAGGGAGGGAGGGAGGGAGGTAAGAAAGGAGGAAGGGAGGGAGGTAAGAAGGGAGGGAGGGAGGTAAGAGAGAAGAGAAGTAGGTAAGGAATAAGGGAGGGAGGTAGGAAGGGAGGAAGAGAAGAAAGAAGGCAAGGAAGGAGGGAGGGAGCTACACTGAAGTATTGGCTCGTGTTATGATATGAATTTCGCCCTGATACTATCTACAGGGAATGTACTGGTGTATCTGTGTATGGAGAGATGAAGGCAGAGAAGGGGGTATAGATTAAAGAGAGAGAGAGAGAGAGAGAGAGAGAGAGAGAGAGAATATGAAAGGTAAGCAAATCTGTTGTCATTTCCACCCTCATAAAATAATGTACCTTGATAATCTCAGTCATCCCTTACTAATAGTTACAAAAATAACGTCTTTATTTACACGTTGAGTAAATGAGAATAGATTTGGTCGCCTTATCAACCTTCCTCTCTCTCTCTCTCTCTACGTCTGTAATGGGATTTCTCTTCATTAACATTAACATGCATTAACATGTCGTCTGCTGCTAACATAATACTCTGTGATAATTGAACCAGTGATCTCTCTCTCCAACATAAGCTAGTGTGGTGTTGTGTGTTAAAGTGTGGTGTTATGGGTGTAGTGTGGTGTTGTGTGATGTTATGGGATATAATTGTAGTTTCTATGTGGTGTAGTATAGTGTTTAGATGTTCTTTAATCGTATCTTTGTACCAATCCTCCAGCACCAGAGGAAACACACCTTATCTCGCGTAAATCTTCTCCCCTTGACACAAACTCCACGGCATCTATTTTTTTTTAACTGCATCTCTTTCCCTTCGCCAACCAGGAAATGGCTCCTGTCACTGGGATCAGGAACTAGGGGAGGAGGAAGGTAGGACAAGAGAAGGGGGTAAAAGAATGTTTTTTTTTTTTGTGAATAGGGAAAAAAAGTAATTCAGAATCTCATGATTATAGAATGTGACGGAGAGGTAATGAACTAAGTCGTGTGTGTGTGTGTGTGTGTGTGTGTGTGTGTGTGTGTGTGTGTGTGTGTGTGTGTGTTTGTGTGCGTGCGTGAGAGATAGAGATATACAGAGCTACTGGTCTCCAAAGAAAACTATAATTCAAAGAGATAGTCGGCAAGAAAATTCCAATAACGTTACACCCAACCCAAGACAACCTTACCATCACCATCCAGCGAGTGAGACCCAGGCCCAAACTGTGTAGTGAATTCTGTTCTCTTGGACACGCCTTCTCCCCCTTTATCCGACTCCTTCGGCTTCATCTATCCTTCATAGCTTCATCCTTACGCTGTCTTTGAAGGATGGACACCCAATTCATGGTAAGCCACACAGTCTCGGGGTCGATATTTCCTCCTTTTCTTCCCCTTTTCCTCACTCATCTCGTCTTCCTACAAATCTTCGTTCGCCTCCCCATCCCACCTTCCACACCCATATAATCCTCGCCAATCATAAGCTCATCCTCAGTCCTTTACACGAGGAAATACGGTCGAAGTCTCCAGGCTCTCTCTCTCTCTCTCTCTCTCTCTCTCTCTCCACCACTTGCCTTCTACCTAGGATACTCAACATCATCTTTCTCTTGCATTAAAACTCCACCAGCTCCATAATCACTAGCATCTACATACAATTTAAACGGTTTATCATAATTTACAGTAAAAAGTATGGGTGCACTTATAAGTATCTGTTTCAATTTTTTAAACGCGTCATCACAATGAACACTCCACACAAATTTGACTTTCTTTGGCAACAGATTGGTTAATGGTAAAGCAATGGTTGAAAAGTTCTTACAAAACCTACGATAATATCCACTCATACCCAGAAATCTTAATAATTCTTTTCTATTTGTAGGTGCAAGAAATTTCACAGTACTTTCCACCTTAGCATTAATTGGTTTGACACTTCCCTGACCAACAATATAACCTAGATATTCTACAGCAAATTCACTCTTCACAAGGTTTACAGTCAAGTTTGCTTGATTCAATTTGTTAAATACTTCTCTAATTAAATACAAATGTTCTCAAGTTTTTTAATACAGTACAATATCATCTATACACACAGAACAACCTTTAACATCATACAATACTTGATTAACTAATCTCTGGAAAGTACTACCGCTGTTTTCATACCAAAGGGTAACACTTTATGCTGATATAAACCTTCCATAGTCACAAATGAAGACATTTCTTTTGCTCTTTCAGTCAGTGGTACTTCCCAATATCCTTTCAACAAATCCATCTTAGTTACAAATTTAGCATCTCCTATTTGGTCAGTACAATCATCCACTCTAGGAATAGGATATGAGTCAGCTTTGGTTACATTACTGTATTTACTTTTCTGTAATCAGTACAAAATCTATATGAAATACCATCAGGTTTAGTCACCAATACACAGAGTGAACTCCAAGGGCTGTTACTTCTTTCAGTCATATCATTATCAACCATATACTGTACTTCTTGTCTCATTATCTCTCTCATCTTAGGAGTCACTCTATATGGGTGTTGTATTCTCAGCCTCAACATCATGCTGTAATACCTCAGTTCTCCAAGGAACATCAGAAAACAAAGGCCTAAACTCATGTATAATTTGTATGATTTGATTTCTCTTCTCAGTTCCTAAATGATGAAGTTTCTTTTCTAAATTATTCATCACACCTGAATTATTTAACAGTTTATTTTCACATCTCCCCAACTTCATATCTTCACTTTCATCTATCATCTTTTCATCATCAGACCTAACACATAGACAATTCACCTTGTTATTCATATCATTTTCTGTAGAGTTTCTATCATAATATGGTTTTATCATGTTTACATGCAAAGTTGCGTTTATGTGCTTATGTGCATTTTTCTAGGGGGGGGAGGGGGGTCCATAGCTTTCACCAGATTCCCAAAGGGGTCCGTGACTCAAAAAAGGTTAAGAACCACTGCACTAGAGGATGTATAGTCAGTCCATAGGCTAACAACCTCCTGACAGCTGACAGGTGTTTATTTCAATACCACTGTTCCCATTAAAACTGGTTTGATCAAAACACAGCTTCAAAATTACAACAAAATATACTAAATATGTGTTCAAAAGGCCGCAAATCAATTCACTCAGAATAATGTTACCTCCACCAAACACAATACTCTCTCACTGCTATAATATTCTTTAGACTATAATGAACATATTGCACTTTAGTTAACACCACAATTATCCATGATTGCCTAGAAAATAATAGATAAATGTGCACCACACAAGTTTGACCCTCCTATCCTCAACCTAGCTACAGAGAGAGCCACCAGAACCAAAACAATGTTCCAATGCTTTCTTGTTTCATCAACATATAATTTCTAATTCCTTTTATGCTTCACAACTGCTTCTTACAGTCTTTCTTAACTGTATAAAAAATAAGAATACATTCTACAAAGTTTACATAATGAAACAAATACTAGTATA
>NW_024746458.1:0-2962 GCF_018991925.1 Homarus americanus | reverse complement strand
CCATCCTGTGTGAGTGCAAAGAGGATTTAAGTAAATTCAGGGGTGGCGTCAGAACTGGTTTCAGAATGTATCTGTAATAGTTTTGATTAAGTATGGTCTTGAATGAGCTCACGCTGGTAGATTGTTCCAGCAGTTCCCTACTCTCACTCCAGAAAAGTTTTTTCCTCGTAGTTTTCTGAATTTGTGGCTTCGTCACCCTTTGGCTGCTTAACTCGGCCTTTACCTCTATAATTTAAACGTTACTCATGTTTCTCACCTGTAACATTTTATGCAATTTCTTTATTTATTTTTTATGCTTTTATTATACCATATTAACATTACAACAGTTTTATCTTGCTTTCAGTGGGATTAAAAACATTAACCTAAATAATAAGACAACTGAATAATTAACACTATTTATGATTATATTCCTTTGTATTGTGAGTGTACTTGTAATGCTTATTGATTTGTGTGAGTGTTTTTGCATGTGTCGTGTCTGTTTGTATATATTGTATACCGTACCAAGCCATATTGTATAAACAGTATTGTGTATATAAATAAAATGAAGTAAGGCTATATACAGTACCAATAGTTTTATTTTATGAAGGAAAAATTATCCTAAAACATCTGACTAAACATACATTTGTTCAAGTAAATATTAGTTAATTATTTCTTAAAATTACAGCATTGCAGAATGAAGTGTAAAAATTCCATAGGCTTTTCTAATCTGGGCTAGTCACAAGTACAAAAACTGAAGGATTGTATCGGTCAAATTGCTTTACTTATGTTTAACTACAGGACAGGAATGCACATATCCCAGTATCTATCTTCCGTAGTCCCGTAGTGGTTCACACAGTGTGGACAGATACTGTTTTGAGCAATAGGATGTTTAATCATCAGGAGAAATAAACTTGGGTGTCTAATCTTCAGGTAACTTAATAAAGATAATGGATTGATTGATGATGTAATATTATACAGTGTAACTTTGTCTTAACAGGAATTGTTTTTCTCTCTGTGTTCTGGTGTGGTTAGTTTCAATCCCCCATAAAAGTATCCGTAGATTTTCTGTCTCTAATGTAACAATTTGAAATGCTTTGATATGAACCCCAGTCCCATATCACCAATAGTTAGAGATAGGGGTAGGATTGGGGGGTTGGGATTCATTATTGTATGGCATACAAAATACTTCAATATAACATTAAGCTATACAGGTGCTCCTCTACTTACGAACGAGTTACGTTCCCGAGGCTTGTTTGTAAGTCCAACTTTACTCTTGTAGATACCAAAAATATTTTCAAAAATTAAAAAATTATGGATACCCTGTATTTAGTACAGCTATACCCTTTAATACAGCCTTAAAACATGGCTCATTCTTCTCCTCTTAGGTAATGTTTGTTCTATCTGGAATTTTCTTCAAAATAATCCAGTCTCATCCACATTAAACACCTGTTCTGGCAGGTAACCCCCTTCAGTGATGATGTTTGTGTCTCTGAAAGTTTGTAAGTTGAACGTTATTAAGTAAAGGGGCACCTGTACAATATTAATGAACAGGTATGTATCGTTCTGGGTAGAAGCAAGGCATATGTAAACAAGCCGCTGACTGATAGGTACAAATAACACTAAAATTTACATTAAATTGAAACGTTTCAGAACATCATAAGTGAGACAGGCCTCGAAATGGATATTTCACCATTACATCATTGTACTAACAGAATTTCATTCATACCGAGTTTCATAATATGCCTATTCATATTGTTCACGAAATGTTTGATTTATGAAGAGTGACTAAGCAAATACCACTACATATTAGAGTGAACAGCTACAGCAATATACAATATATCCATCTACGTGGGATCTGCCATGTTAACGAGATGTAAATTGCATGGGTTTAACACTGAATTAAGGTTTCAAATCAAGGGACTTGCAGACAACAGAGCAACCCCCGCCCCCCCCCCCCATCCATCTATAATAATGCATTTGTAGTTTAAGTTTCAGTGTGGTTCCAGTTGTTTCATGGCTCCTAATCCATTCGTGCAATCTGTGTTACGTATACCCTCGTTGTGTAGGGCAGTGATAGCACCTCTAACATCTTGCAGTGTCTCCTCGATAATTCCTCACTTCAATCACTCACATATACTGTACTGCAAAAATTGTGGGACTAAGTGGGAATTCTCATTATTAAAATGACAAATAATTTAAAATTGTAATGATATCAATAGCGACATACGGTACAGTATATGGATAGAGAACTCAGTTATGCTGGCCTTCAGATGTACAGACTTTGACTGGATAACTATACTGTATTTGGCATAACTATACAGTAGATACTTTGCAGTCTCATTATTCTCTAAACCAGTGTTGCAGTGCCAATTTTTAAGGTGCCGGAGCTGTCAAAATAATTTCCGTAGTAGTAGTCTAATGTGCTTATCCTTTCGATATAGGTCACATATCTATAGCTCCTCTGCAAGGAAGTACTGGTTTTAAGTGTTTAGAAGTGCACCTGTTATCAAAATCTTTCTACAATATTGATATATAAGTCATAAAATGTAAGCTGATCTGAAGGAGAGGTTAATTATATGAGGATATATTCGGTTTTCTATATGTATTATTTATGGAAAATAAAGTTGATTGCTTGATTGATAAAGCTTTATAGTAACATATAGAGCTTTTTATAACTTCATGTGTGAAGTGTGGTGTGGTGGAATGGATGAAGAGGAATACAACTTACCCCCACCCATCCGAGCAAAGACTGTGCTCCCTTCCTTTAAATCATCTCTTAAAAAATATCTATTGTCTAAGTATGCTATAACGAACGGATTCTACTACCAATATTCCTATAACGAACGGTTTTACCTATAAAATTGAGAATGCTATAACGAACGAAACTCCTACAACGAACGCGGATGAATACGGGACTATTTCGTCTGGAGCATGAATATTGTACTGTCAGCTCCGCAGCAAACGTAAGACCATATTGGTTCAT
>NW_024746457.1:0-9546 GCF_018991925.1 Homarus americanus | reverse complement strand
ATCTCCCTAGAGTCCTAGGACTCACGTCTCAGTGTGTGACCATTAATATACTTTCAGATAGCCTCAGTAAAATTCTGTGCGCGGCCCATGGGCAGGACGAGTGAGCCAATCAGACCTTGTGCAGTTGAGAGAAACTTTAGCTTCCCGCTAGCAAGAGTGGTTTCACTAGCTGACCGAGGACACGTGTGCTGTGCAATCGGAGTGGTAAGAACGATCACCCACTGCTGAGCTGGTCCCGTCGTTAGTTGTCGAGCACTCGCTCACTCAAGAGATCCTTTGCTACCCGGCTAAACAGTGACACAGGCCTACACTGATCGGGTCCAATGGCGCATAATCACACCCTCAATCATCAACGCAGTCAATCTCTCGCAGTCAACTCATCAACTCCAGTCAACCGTCAACTCCAATCAACTCCAATCAAGTGGGTTCTGAGGAAACCCTGGAAATGAATCCCACTGTTAGCTAGCTCTAGTTTACTTTTGTATCACTGCCCTATCTAACCCTGCTGTCTGAGATCGTAATGAGACTTACTTGTTATACTGCAATAGCGCAGCACAGGTGACTAGGCCACGGGATCATATTATTTCTGATGGACGTACTCATAGGTATTGAAATTACTCTGAAATTTCTGAATATTACATATATATATATATATATATATATATATATATATATATATATATATATATATATATATATATATATATATATATATATATATATATACAGTTAACCCTCACTTTACGCGGTTAATGTAACCCACAGGTTGCCGCGGAAAGTGAGGAACGCGTAAAGTGAATAACATAACATATGGGATTACAGTAATTGAAATAGAGTCCGGGCCGACCCCCAAACTCCACTTTTTGACGACACACAACTATGTTGTAGTAAAAATATTATCTTAACTTTATGATGGTATGCACACACAATTAATAATTAAGAGAAATATCAATAATATTAGGTTTTTTAACACTTACATTTGTAGAAAAGATGGCTGGGCACACGGGGATGGGCGGTTGGTTCCGAGGCAGAGGGCAGATTATTGGCCCTCACCTGTATCACTTGTATCAATTGTATCACTATCCACCACAGAGGCTTGCAGGGCCTCTTTGTCAAACCCCTCAAAGTCCATATAAGTCCATATCCTCACTATCATTATCACTATCACTGACTTGGGCCGGCTGTGGTGGGTGGCGGGTGAAGAACTCGGTAATGTTTTGATGACTGGGCGACCTTGTGCGCACCCTGCTCGCGCCGCTCTCCGCGTAAAAGGGTACACACACCGCGGAAAGTGAGCATTCCGGTTTCGGCAGGGTACCGCGTAAACGTGAAACGCGTAAAGTGGGACCGCGTAAAGCGAGGGTTGACTGTATGTATAATATATATATATATATATATATATATATATATATATATATATATATATATATATATATATATATATATATATATATATATATATATATATATATATATATATATATATATATATATATATATACACAGTATTACCCCGCCTAACGCGGTTTCACTTAACGCGTTTTATCATATACGCGGTGCCTCGCCAGAGCTGAACTTTCACTTAACACGGATTTTTTCCACATATACGCGGTCAGTGTCTGGCTCGAGACGCTATTTTTAGATTTGCCCCACCCGCCACCCTGCCTGACTGCCTGTTTTAGCTCATAAATTTCATACAAATTACCCGGCCAGAATATAATTTCCATTGCTGGAATTCTTATAATTTGGTGATCATTTTGAATATAAACATCATATATTTTGCATTAGACATATAAATTTTAGATAACATTTTTTCTCTGGGAAACTATGTTATCTTTTGTGCAAAATATATGACATTTATATTCAAAAATATTCCCTAATCTTACAAAGGAATCCAGCAATGTCAATTATATTATCCTAACTTCAGTTTGAGGTATTATTTATTACAAAAAAGTTAAGTATTCTGGTTTTCCCACACATCTCCTTGGGACGGTTGGTGGGGGGTGGGGGGAAGGGAGGGACCGACCGACCATCTGTTACCCATGAAGAATTTTTTTTTTTTTTATTAACTGAAGATATTTGTTTTAGCTCATAAAATTCATACAAATTACCCGGTCAGAATATAATTTACATTGCTGGAATTCTTATAATTTGATGATCATTTTGAATATAAACATCATATATTTTGCATTAGACATACAAATTTTAGATAAAATTTTTAATCTGAGTAAGTATGTTATCTTTTGTGCAAAATATATGACATTTATATTCAAAATATTCCTGGTCTTACAAGGAATCCAGCAATGTCAGCTCTAATCTGAGGTATTGTTTAATACCATCATTATATTTTATTTTTTTTCACCCTTTCTTCTCTTGGTGGGGGGGGGAGGGTTGGGACTGACGGCGTGGTTGGAAGAGGGGGGAGGCCGGGTAATTTGTGTGGGAGACTCAGGTGGTCCTTCTACTCAGGGGTAAAGGAAACGCACTGATGTCAAGTCCGTAAGTTCTATTTCTGGGACAAACACAAAAAGGAGTTAAGACAGGGGTAAACAGCGTCCTGTCTTGGAATCTCTCTGGGTATCTCTATCTGCGCATGCGCGTACAGCGCGCATGTGCCCAAAACATGAACTATCACTTGTGACAAAAGGGAGTATGATTATAAACATATAATACAGAGACCTGAATCAATAATGGTAAATAGTACAGAGTTACATATTACAGCCATATTCATTTCATATATCTACAATTTGTATGAATTTTATGAGCTAAAACAAATATCTTCAGTTAATAAAAAAAAAATATTCTTCACGACACTATCTGTCAATCAAAGTACCCCACCTTGCCTTCCCCCTCTTCCAACCGAGCGGTCAGTCCCAACCCTCCCCCCCACCCCCCACCAATCCTCCCTTCAAGAGATGTTGGGTGAAAAAACAAAATTTTAACATTTAGTATTAAATAATACCTCAGATTAAAGTTAAGATAATATAATTGACATTGCTGGATTCCTTGTAAGACCAGGAATATTTTGAATATAAATGTCATATATTTTGCACAAAAGATAACAAATTTACTCAGAGTAAACATTACATCTAAAATTTGTATGTCTAATGCAAAATCTATGATGTTTATATTCAAAATGATCATCAAATTATAAGAATTCCAGCAATGTAAATTATATTCTGACCGGGTAATTTGTATGAATTTTATGAGCTAAAACAAATATCTTCAGTAAATAAAAAAAAAATATTCTTCACGACACTATCTGTCAATCAAAGTACCCCACCTTGCCTCCCCCCCTCTTCCAACGCGCCAAATGGTCGGTCCGTCCCAACCCTCCCCCCCACCCCCCACCAATCCTCCCTTCAAGAGAAAGGTTGGGTGAAAAAACTAGATTTTAACATTTAGTATTAATAATACCTCAAACTAAAGTTAGGATAATATAATTGACATTGCTGGATTCCTTGTAAGACCAGGAATATTTTGAATATAAATGTCATATATTTTTCACAAAAGATAACATATTTACTCAGAGTAAACATTATATCTAAAATTTGTATGTCTAATGCAAAATCTATGATGTTTATATTCAAAATGATCATCAAATTATAAGAATTCCAGCAATGTAAATTATATTCTGACCGGGTAATTTGTATGAATTTTATGAGCTAAAACAAATATCTTCAGTTTATAAAAAAAAAATATTCTTCACACGGTAACAGATGGTCGGTCGGTCCCTCCCTCCCCCCCACCCCCACCAACCGTCCCTACCAGATGTGTGGGAAAACCAGAATATTTACCTTTTTAGTGATAAATAATACCTCAAACTAAAGTTTGGATAATATAATTGACATTGCTGGATTCCTTGTAAGCCCAGGAATATTTTGAATACAAATGTCATATATTTTGCACAAAAAATAATATATTTACTCAGAGTAAACATTATATCAAAAATTTGTATGTCTAATGCAAAATCAATGATGTTTATATTCAAAATGATCATCATATTGTAAGAATTCCAGCAATGTAAATTATATTCTGGCCGGGTAATTTGTATGAATTTTATGAGCTAAAACAGGCAGTCAGGCAGGGTGGCGGGTGGGGGGTGGGGCGAATCTAAAAATAGCTCTCGAGCTGGACACTCACCGGGACACTCACCGCGTATATGTTGAAAAAACCCGCGTTAAGTGAAAGTTCGGCTCTGGCATTAGGGTACTGGCCACTTCAGACACAAAGACGGGCTATAAATAGCCTTCTTATCTACCCTCCATCTCACCCTGAGCCAGAGGGAAGGGTCTTGGTAAATATCATTCGTTTGCTTATTTTCCATTAACTTGAAATAGATTTACCGAATTATTTTTTATTTTATTTAAAAGTCATTTACTGAATATTCTATATAAAAAATAAATTTTAAATTAATTATTTATAGGAGATAAGTATTATGATCAGTAAATATATGGTATTACTGGCCACTTCCGACACAAAGACGGGATACAAATAGCCCATCTCCCCCTCTTACAGCTGCCAATGGGAAGCGTCTTGGTAATTAAATTTTATGTTTATTTTCATTGTTTGTCTAATTTATCATGTATCAAAGTAATATTACTAAAATTGTGCAGGTAGTAGGCAGCTACCAAACAGGTAGATACTACCGCCTGGGAAGATATTGGAACCATAATGTGTTGTCTAATGGTAGACCCTGCTGCCATATGGCATCAAGAAAATTGTGACCAAGTCCCAGGTTGCTGACCTGACTTTCTGCCTCATTTACACACAATTGCAGTTTCAATTGTTCCTCTTACTTTGACAACACAACATACATACAGAATATTATTTCTCACTTTTGATCATTTTTTTTAATTTTTGTATTTATTTATGGTTAGTTACTTAAAATAAGGCCAATTCACTTCAAGTAATGACATCAAATGTTACCAGCTGGTGTAGTGCAAACACTAGTGACGTCACTTAAGTGTCTGTATTTAACTGTCGGTAGTTTCAAGAATTAAGGCAGTCATTTACTGAATATTCTTTTTAAAAAAATAAATTTTAAATTAATTATTTATAGGAGATAAGTTTTATTATCAGTAAATATACCGATATGCATTACTGACCACCTCGACAGCTAAAAATAGCCCAATCTCGCGGTCACTTTTCCTTTCTTGTCTCCTCACTGGCAAATGGGGGGGGCGTGGGGAGGGGTGTGTGATGATAGCTGTGTTTATTACAGGGGTATATTGTTCTTTTACGGTATGTTAGACAGGTTTATAATACATTTTTATTATTTTAATATACCGGTAATCTTTATTTGAATCCAGCTTGCCAAACGTAAGTTTCAGTATAAAATAATTAGTGGTAGGACCTTGTGAGTGGCTTACGATGTTTCCATCACCACTCTTGACACACTAAACCACAATATTTAAGAGGTAAAAATTTTATACCTGGTGATTAAGACGACCCCCTAACTTTGGGCAGATTTTTTTCATGTTCAAATTCGGTCTTATAAGCCGAGATATACGGTATATATATATATATATATATATAGTGAACCCTCCTACGAGGTCAATTGAACCCATGGAGGCCTGCGTAAAGCGAGAAACGTGTAAAGTGAACAATATAACATTGGGATTAATTGAAATAGAGACCGGGCTGACCCCCAAACTCCACTTTTTCCCAACACAATACCTATGTTCTAGTAAAAATAACATCTTAATTTTATGATGGCACACGCACACAATTAATATTTAAGCAGAAATAGAGAAATACAGTCGCCAAGTCAATGTCCATTCAAATAATGGACTCATCTCCCTCCCCCTCTTCTCACACTCCTGGCTCTTCCCTCTCTGAGAAATGTTTGGGTGAAAACACTAGACTTTAAGGTATAGTAATAAATAATAGCTCAACTTAAAGTTAGGATAATATAATTGACATTGCTGGATTCCTTGCAAGACCAAGAATATTTTGAATATAAATGTCATATATTTTGCACAAAAGATAACATATTTACTCAGAGTAAACATAATACACCTAAACCCCGACTTACGACGGGGTTAGGGACCCAAATCCAGGTCGTAAGTCCGATATGGTCGTAAGTCCGATATAGATAAAAAAAAAAATTTTCAAAAAAAAAAATTCAAAAATTTTTTTTTTCAAATTTTTTTTAAAAATCTACAATGAAATACAGTACACTAAACGTAAAAAATAATGAGGAATGGATACAGTACAGTAAAAGTAATAAATAATGAGGAATGGATACAGTGTGACTGAGCACTTACCTTAAATGTAGTCAGCTGAATGCACACGGGGCCCCCATAATTTTCTATTTACAGGATACATGGAGACTATATTAATTGGAAGAAGCAGAAGAGGAGACAGGGCTGGGTGGGTCATCAATGTCGCTTCCTTCAGACAGGTTTATGTACTGTGGTAACTTGCTGGTTGAAGGTATTGGATCATCTTGAGGGAGTGAAGAGACAGCACTGGTGGGGGCGTGAGGAGCCAGTACTGGGGGACTTCTTGAAATAGGTGTCCAATTTAGACTGCACAGTTTTCTTTTTCTTTTCATTATAAATTTCTCTGTAGCAAGCAAGTGAATCTTGGATCATTCTGTCAACTTTGGCATAACGCTCATAATTTTGATCCATGTCATCAAACATTTGCATTGCTTTATTAATTGTAGCAAATGCCTCTGCCATATGTTTCACTGAAAACTTTTTGGGGGGTGCAGGCTCTTCTTCTACATTTTGTCTCTGTTCTTCCTCTGCAACTTTCTGTGCATCTAGTTCAATAAGATCCTCGTTACTGAGCTCTTCTGCTACACTTTCAACCAACTGTCCAACATCTTCAGTATCAATTTCTAACTCCAGCTGTTTACCTAAGTCCACTATCTTGTTACTAATATCCAAAATAACTTCACTTTCATTAAATCCTTTGAAACTGTTCACATATCTTTTCAGGATTTTCTTCCATTTTCCATTCATGCAATGTTTTGTAACCTGATCCCATGCTGCACTAATGTTCTTTATACATGACAAAATGTTGTACTCCTTCCAAAACTGTCTGAGCGTTTTCTCACCTTCAGTAGCAGCAACAGCCTGAGCGAAGGTCGTGCGTAAATAATATGCTTTAAAGGCAGAAATAGCACCTTGATCCATGGGTTGGATGATAGAGGTAGTGTTAGGTGGCATGTACACTACCTTAACATCAGGGTGCATGTCGTCCAGGTGTGGTGGGTGTCCCGGAGCATTATCCAAAATCAGTAAAATCTTGAATGGAATCCTTTGTTGCAGACAATACTCCTTGGCTCGTGGAATGAAACAAGTCATGAACCAATCCTCAAATAGTACTAGGGTCATCCAGGCTTTCTTGTTACTGCGATAAAACACTGGCAGTGTGTGCTTGCTGACATGTTTAAAAGCCCTGGGGTTCTCTGAATGATAGATCATGAAGGGCTTTAGCTTGAAACCAGCAACATTCCCCCCCAACAGAAGTGTAATTCTGTCCTTGAATGCCTTGAATCCGGGCATTTTTTTTGCCTCTTTGTGGATGTATGTCCGGTCAGGCATGCGTTTCCACAATAATCCAGTCTCATCCACATTGAATATTTGCTCTGGCAAATAATTCCCTTCCACAATCACATCATCTAACTCCTCCTTAAAAGCTTCGGCAGCACCAACATCGGCACTAGCTGCCTCTCCACTCACCTTAACACTGTGTAGACTGTAGCGTTTTTTAAATCTATCAAACCACCCTTGACTTCCTGTAAAGGTTTGATCACATTCATCTCCTGCCTGCTCCTTCAGGCTTTGGAACAGGCTTCTTGCTTTAGCCTGTATGGTTAGAACACTTAAGGGTACACGCTTCTGCATCTGGTCTTCTATCCATATCACCAATAATTTTTCCATATCGTGGATAGGACCTTGTCTTTTCTTTGTTATTATAGTTCCCTTTATAGGTGTTGTTCCTTTCACTACTTCACGAATACGTTCCTTGTCCTTCAGAATAGTGGATATAGTCGAGTGTGAGAAACCTAGGTCGCGTGAGATTGTTGCTACTGTTTTTCCATTCTCATACTGTGTTATTATCTTCAGTTTCATCTCAAAAGTAATTGCCTGTCTCCTTTTCCTTGGAGTACCACCAGCACTCTCACTTTTATGCTTTCCAGTCATTATAAAGTCAATTAAATACAATAATAACTAAAGTTCACAGCGCGATCAGTATAGGATACGATAGCCAAACACAAACAAAGCGCTCCACTGAGTGAGTGCAGCCACAATGACAGACACCTCCTCTGCGCCCGGAGATGACGTTTAAATTTATAAATCTTAGCGTCATTGAAAAAATTTTTTAGTCCTGTTGATGCATGATCATTATGTCGTATAGACGTCACCCAGTCAAAAGCAAAGCAGGTCGTAAGTACCATTGGATGTAAGTCCGTATAGTCGTAAGTCGGGTTTTAGGTGTACTTACATTAGATCTAAAATTTGTATGTCTAATGCAAAATCTATGATGTTTATATTCAAAATGATCATCAAATTGGAATCCAGCAGTGGAAATTATATTCTGGGCTGAGTAATTTTATGAATTTTATGAGCTAAACAAATATCTTCAGTTAATAAAAAAATTTTCTTCACGACACTATCTGTCAATCAAAATACCCCACCTTGCCTCCCGCCCTCTTCCCACCACGAGTTGAGTTGGTCGTCGGTCCCTCCCTCCCCCCACCCACCACCTTCCCCTCCTACCAGAGAAATGTTTGGGAGAAACAGAATATTTACCTTTTTAGTAATAAATAATACCTCAGCCTGAAGTTAGGATAATATAGTTCACATTGCTGGATTCCTTGCATGACCAGGAATATTTGAATATACACGCTATATTTTGCACAAAAGATAACATATTTGCTCAGAGTAAAGAAAATACGTACAGTAGATCTAAAATATTTATGTCTAATGCAAAATCTATGATGCTTACATTCAAAATGATCATCAAATTGTAAGAATTCCAGCAATGTAAATTATATTCTGGCCGGGTAATTTGTATGAATTTTATGAGCTAAATAAAAAATTATACTTCACCCGGTATATGAGTAGATGCACTTAGTGGGAATTGGTTCTGGCAGGGTACCCGAAATGTAGAAACGCTTAAAAAAAACGCGTAAAGCGAGTATTACTGTATGTATGTATGTATATGTGTGTATATATATATATATATATATATATATATATATATATATATATATATATATATATATATATATATATATATATATATATATATATATATATATATATATATATATATATATATATATATATATATATATATATATATATATATATATATATATATATATATATATATATATATATATATATATATATATATATATAGTATACCCGCTTAACGCGCTTTCACTTAACGCTGTGATATACGTGCCTTGCCAGTTGAACTTTCACTTAACGGATTTTCCACAGCAACGCTGTGAGTGTCCGGCTCGGATGCTATTTTTAGATTTCACCCGCCCTCCTGCCTGCCTGCCATCCCTCCGGG
>NW_024746456.1:270000-315783 GCF_018991925.1 Homarus americanus | reverse complement strand
TGACCCACCTACCTGTGTACCCGTGTGGCTTACCCACCTACCTGTGTACCCGTGTGGCTTCTTACCTACCCACCTGTGTACCCTGTGTGGCTTTACCTACCCACCTGTGTGTGCACCTGTGTGTGGCTGCCTACTCACCCACCTGTGTGTACCTGTGTGGCTTACCCACCTACCTGTGCACCTGTGTGGCTGACCCACCCACCCAGGTACCCGTGTGGCTTACCCACCTACCCAGGTACCTGTGTGGTTTACCCACCTGTGCACCTGTGTGGCTGACCTACCTACCTGTGTAAATCTGTGTATTTACCCACCTACCTGTGTACCTGTGTGGCTTACCCACCTACCTGTGTACCCGTGTGGCTGACCCACCCACCTGGTGTACCTGTGTGGCTTACCCACCTACCTGTGTACCTCTGCGTGGCTTACCCACCTACCTGAATCTGTGTGGCTTCACTCCACCTGTGTACCTGTGTGGCTTACTCCACCTACCCACCCCTGTGGCTGACCTGCACTCCACCTGTGTACCTGTGTGGCTTACCCACCTACCTGTGTACCTGTGTGGCTTACCCACCTACCTGTGTACCTGTGGCTTACCTACTTACCTGTGTGGCTTACCTACCTACCTGTGTACCTGTGTGGCTGACCTACCTACTGTGTGGCTGACCTACTACCTCTGTGTGGCTGACCTACCTACCTGTGTACCCTTGTGTGGCTGACCTACCTACCTGTACCTGTGTGGCTGACCTACTCACCTGTGTACCTGTGTGGCTTCACCTACCTGTGCACCTGTGTGGCTTACCTACCACCTGTGTTTACCTGTGTGGCTTACCTACCTACCTGTGTTACCTACCTACCTGTGTACCTGTGTGGCTTACCTACCTACCTGTGTGACCTGTGTGGCTTACCTACCTACTCTGTGGCTGACCTACCTACCTGTGTATCTGTGTGGGCTTTACCCACCTACCTGTGTACTCTGTGCCGACCTACCTACCTGTGTACCTGTGTGGCTTACCTACTCTACCTGTGTACCTGTGTATTTACCTACTACCTGTGTACTGTGTGGCTGACCTACCTACCTGCTGTGTGGCTTACCTACCTACCTGTGTACCTGTGGTTTACCTACCTACCTGTGTACCTGTGTGGCTTACCTACCTACCTGTGTACCTGTGTGGCTGACCTACCTACCTGTACCTGTGTGGCTGACTCCACTGACCTGTGTACCGTGACCTGCCTACCTGTGTACCTAGTGGCCGACCTACCTACCTGTGTACCTGTGTGCTGACCTACCTACCTGTGTACCTGTGTGGCTGACCTACGGACCTGGGTAGCTGTGGGCTTACCTACCTGTGTACCTGTGTGGCTGACCTACCTACCTGTGTACCTGTGTGGGCTTACCTACCTACCTGTACCTGTGTGGCTTACCTACCTACCTGTGTACCTGTGTGGCTGACCTACCTACCTGTGTACCTGTGTGGCTGACCTACCTAATCTGTATCCTGTTGACCTTGCCTACCTGTGTACCTGTGGCTGACCTACTTCCGTGCACCCTACCTGTGTACCTGTGTGGCTGACCTACCTACCTGTGTACCTGTGTGGCTGACCTACCTACCTGTGTACCTGTGGTTTACCTACCTACCTGTTTGTGGCTTACCTACCTACCTGTGTACCTGTGTGGCTTACCTACCTGTGTACCTGTGTGGCTTACCTACCTACCTGTGTACCTGTGTGGCTTACCTACCTACCTGTGTACCTGTGTGGCTTACCTACCTACCTGTGTACCTGTGTGGCTTACCTACCTACCTGTACCTGTGTGGCTGACCTACCTACCTGTGTACCTGTGTGGCTGACCCACCTACCTGTGTACCTGTGTGTGGCTTACCTACCTACCTGTGTACCTGTGTGGCTGACCTACTCTACCTGGTACTCTGTGGCTTTACCTACCTACTTGGTACCTGTGTGGGTTGACCTACCTACCTGTGTACTCTGTGTGTTAACTTACCTACCTGTGTACCTGTGGCTGACCTACCTACCTGTGTACCTCTGTGTTTACCTACTCCTACCTGTTGCATCTTATCTGTGTACTCTTGTGTGTGTTTGACCTACCTACCTGTGGCCTGTGGCCTACCTAAACATTGTGGCTTACCTACCTACCTGTGTACCTGTGCTGACCTACTCCTACCTGTGTACCTGTGTGGCTTACCTACCTACCTGTGTACCTGTGTGGCTTACCTACCTACCTGTGTACCTGTGTGTATTGACCTACCTACCTGTGTACCTGTGTGGCTGACCTACCTACCTGTGACCTGTGTGGCTTACCTACCTACCTGTGTACCTGTGTGGCCACCTACCTGTGTGCACCTGTGTGTTGACCCACCTACCTGTGTACCTGTGTGGCTTACCTACCTACCTGTGTACCTGTGTTCGACCCTACCTACCTGTGTACCTGGGCTTGCACTACCTGTGTATCCTGTGTGGCTTACCTACCTACCTGTGTACCTGTGTGGCTGACCTTACCTACCTGTGTACCTGTGGGCTTACCTACTACCTGTATGTACTTACCACCTGTGTACGAACCTACCTACCTGTGTACCTGTGTGCTTACCTACCTACCTGTGTGTATTTGTGTGTTCATATATCATTGTTACGTTTTCTTCTCTCTTACAGTGTACTGTCTCTCTCTCTTTCTGCGTCTACACACACACACACACACACACACACATATTCACGTGACCCATTTAACAACAAAAATACAATCCTGGCCAAGATAATTGAACCTTACTGAACCCGATTAAAATTAACTGAACCTAATTAGAGGTTTCGCAACAAGTCCCCCCTCCCCTCTTCTCTCCACCTCTCTCTCTCTCCTTACCCTCCTTCTCCTTCCCTTTCCAAAACACGGGAAAACAATTTGATTGATAGAAAGTCTGACGTGGGGGCGGGAGGGAACGGAGGGGGCGGGAGGGGCGGGAGGGGGCGGGAGGGGGCGGGTAAGAATTTCTAAAGAAAACTCCCACAAAGGAATACTATAGTGTGACGTCAGAATGTTGTGTTTTTAATTAATTACACTAGTTCATAATTATACTCAAATATCATTCAGCGTAGTTGGAAGGGAATTAATTGTATTTTACCGGGAAATAGAAATCAATTAGGACCTTTAACTCTTGGTAGTCTGACATGTTGAGAAGTCTTATATAAGGCTTCCAGTATTATGAGTCACTATAATGAGGCTTCCGAGTACTTTGATTCATTATAATGAATCTTCCGGTATTATGAATCACTATAATGAGGTTTCCAGTATTATGATTCACTATAATGAAGCTTCCAGTATCGCGATTCACTAATACGAGATTTTGCAATGAATAAAATTTTTACCAGATACGAAATTGAAGAGGCATAAAATAATAACAACGAATGAAGAAACTGTATGAATGAAGAATGAAAAGAAAAAATAAATAAATAAATATATAAAATAAAATGAAATAATTGAAAAAAAATAATAAAACAAAATAATAAATAAAATACTAATAAAAATAAAAATAATGAATAAAAATGTAAAATGAATAAGGAAAAGATGAATTAATTGTTATTGTCTTGAATACAAAAACATCCTATAGGAGACAGTAAAGACTTAAGGAACCGATCTAATGGACAACTATAATTCATAAACATCCTATAAGATTGACTGTATCGACCTGTATCCTTCTGTATCCTGTATCCTCCAATAAACCCTGTATCCCTCATAACCCCTGTATTCCCCTGTAACCTCCTGTATCCTTCTGCATCCCCCTGTAACCTCCTGTATCCTTCTGCATCCCCCTGTAACCTCCTGTACCTTCTGCATCCCCTGTAACCTCCTGTATCCCCTGTAACCCTCTATATCCCCCCTGTAATTCTCCCCTGTATACCCCCTGTAACCCTCTATATCCCCCTGTAACCCTCCTGTATCGCCCTGTAACCCTGGTCGGGGGTAATGGTCAGAGTCTATGGTGAGTTATAACGACAGGGGTTTAGTAACTTTATCGTATTATTTAGAAGATTTCGTGGGGAGCAGAGCAAAATAGACAGAGAGTCCTGATAGATAGATAGATAGATAGATAGATAGATAGATAGATGGACACATACACGCACACACAGGCAGGCAGGCAGACACACAGATGGATACACACATACCTGTATATAAAGAGCCAATTAGACACATACACAGACACACAGACAAACAGACACACACGGGCAAGCAGACAAACAGACAGACAGACACACACACACACACACACACTGTAACGACCTTTATAATGATATTTCTCCTTCAGGGCTCCTTCAGGTGCCCTCCGGGGCTCCATCAAGGCTCCGTGGTACAGAGACTCAGACAGGCGTAAGTCCTGCTACTAGAGGTCGTGTTGGAACCAAAGGAGGAAGAGGAAAATGACCTGTAAATAGACGAGACATTCATTGTTTTACAGGAAGGAACCACAAGATTTACGATACACACAAAAACAAAAAAAAAAAGGATAAAATAGAATAAAAAAGCAAAAAAATCGAAAGCACAATAACTTACAAAAATCTACGATACCTCAACACAAGATTCAAAATTGATCATAAGGTTAGATGAATATTTATAAACAAGTCTCTCTTTCCTTGCCTATACAGAAGACAAGGATGAGAGTGGAAAGTTCTCTCAAGACACAAAATCATTTCCATAAATTTTCAGAACACACTTGAAACAGCTGGATAAGTTTGTCCTAATAACAAAATAAACAAGAATAGAGATGATACATTACACGGTGTTCAAGCTCAACTTCGAACAAGAGCATTAGTACTAAGTTAATACGCAAGTTTGTGCTTCGATATTATCCGTAGTTTACAAAGTTGAGACGAGACTTCGCCATTAAATTCATTGCCATTAGCAGGAAGCAAATATATATATTCTGGGGCTGGAATAAAGGTAACTGTCTGGAATCGCGTCTCGTTCACGCACATACAGAGGCAATCGACCGTAACTTAGATGTAGTGATTCCCTGACGTCGATGAGTGTTAATGGACAGTAGAGGTCCTTAGGGTGGTGATGGGCGCGAGACGTGTTGTGTGGGCGTGAGGATTGTGGTGAGTGGATATTGGTGTGGTGTGTGGGTGTACTGGCACGTTGATGAATGGGTGTGTGTAAGTAGGTGTCATGGTGTAATACTATAATGATATACGGGCGTGGTAATGTGTGTGCTGTGATATGTGGGCGTGATAGTGTATAAGTTTCATAAAGGTTACTAAATAAGGGGTTAGAGTCAGCAGGTGTCAGAAGGGCGGAGGGTTCGGAGGAAGGGGGTGACGGGGGAGGGCGGTGGGGGGCTGGGGAGGGGCGTGGGGGAGCGGTGGTGGGGAGCGGCGGGGAGCGTGTAGGCATCTCCATATCAGTAAAAACACCTAAATTAGATGGCGTGACTTTAACACCACCCGAAGCTTCAGCTGTGTGTCGTGATGAAGCTCTATGTCGACGGACCCCTTCACCACCACACGAGACTTCAACTGTGTGTCATGATGAAGCTCTATGTCAGACTTAACCCTCACTCACCTCAACGGGGCTTCAACTGTGTGTCGTGATGAAGCTCTATGTCGGACTTAACCCTCACCACCTCACGAGGCTTCAACTGCATGTCTTAGTGGAGCTCTATGTCGGACTTAACCCCTCACCACCACACGGGCTTCAACTGTGTGTCGTGATGAAGCTCTATGTCAGACTTAACCCCCACCACCTCACGGGCTACAACTGTGTGTCGTGATGAAGCTCTATGTCAGACTTAAATCACCACCTCACGGGGCTTCAACTGTGTGTCATGATGAAGCTCTATGTCAGACTTAACCCCTCACCACCAATACGGGGCTTCAACTGTGTGTCGTGATGAAGTTCCATGTCGTACTTAACCCATCACCACCACGAGGCTTCAACTGTGTGTGTGATGAAGCTCTATGTCAGACTTAACCCTCACCACCTCACGGGGTTTCAACGTGTCGTGATGAAGCTCTATGTCAGTTAACCCATCACCACCTCACGGGCTTCAACTGTGTGTCGTAATGAAGCTCTATGTCAGATTAACCCATCACCACCTCACGGGGCTTCAACTGTGCGTGATGAAGCTCTGTGTTCACCTGCTTCTGTCACAACCTACCACCTTCATCCTAAATTGTGTTCCATTACTGTGTAGTTAAGGTAACATAACTTTCATTTGTGTTTACGTGTTTATGTGAGTCTTTTAAGTTTATTCTTTCGTGTTCTTGACTCTCTTGTTAACTTTACTCTCAGCCACATTCATCATCACAGTTAGTCATTTAATGGCGGGATGTTTACGTTTGCATACAGACAGACAGACAAAGAACACACACACACACACACACACACACACACACACACACACACACACATGAGAGCCCCCTCAAGTGAGCTGAGATTAAAGCAAAGTTTAGTAAATAATGTAAATCTTAAATTATATGAGAGACTCAACCTTAATTTTCACGTAATACCGAAAATTAAAGAAAAAAGAAGGTGGATAAATCCTAGAGGGGTTAACGAGATGCTGCTAACGGTAAATGAAGAGACTTATGTCGTTAACCACGTAATTGTTTTGATTAACGAGTAAATATCACTTACTTGTTGTTGAGAGTCTAGGTGTTATGTGAGAGTTCTATCTGCGTTAGTTAGTTGGTAAGAACATTTCACTAACTGATGAAGTGAGATATAAACTTCCTCCTCGCCTTCTGAAACAAAAGAGCATCTATGTACACCTTCTAAAAACAAAAGAGCATCTATGTACACCTTCTGAAACAAAAAGAGCATCTATTTACACCTTCTGAAACAAAAAGAGCATCTATGTACACCTTCAGAAACAAAAGAGCATCTATGTACACCTTCTGAAACAAAAGAGCATCTATGTACACCTTCAGAAACAAAAGAGCATCTATGTACACCTTCTGAAACAAAAGAGCATCTATGTACACCTTCTGAAACAAGAACATCTATGTACACCTTCTGAAACAA
The DNA here is from genome assembly GCF_018991925.1 of Homarus americanus. NCBI lineage: Eukaryota > Metazoa > Arthropoda > Malacostraca > Decapoda > Nephropidae > Homarus > Homarus americanus. The sequence goes on along the minus strand of NW_024746456.1, from coordinate 308,759 downwards.
AAGATCATCTATGTACACCTTCTGAAACAAAAGAGCATCTATGTACACCTTCTGAAACAAAAGAACATCTATGTACACCTTCTGAAACAAAAGAGCATCTATGTAACCTTCTGAAACAAAAGAGCATCTAGTACACCTTCAGAAACAAAAAGAGCATCTATGTACACCTTCTGAAACAAAAGAGCATCTATGTACACCTTCTGAAACAAAAGAGCATCTATGTACTAATCTTTCTAAACAAAAGAGCATCTATGTACACCTTTCAGAAACAAAAGAGCATCTATGTACACCTTCTGAAACAAAAGAGCATCTATGTACACCTTCTTAAACAAAAGAGCATCTATGTACACCTTCAGAAACAAAAGAGCATCTATGTACACCTCCTAGAACAAATGAACATCACTGAATATTGTACCAGAGTAAAATAATTTCAACTTGTGGCATGGAGTTGTGTTTTCATTGAGTTTCCGTCTGTGTTGTTCGTGTGTTTATCTTCACTGTTCGCTGTAGAAGGTTGACTTAATAATTTCAACTAATTGGCAACACTGTGGACTAAGTTGCACCTCTGATTACTGTACTAAGTTGTGCTAGTTTCTTCAAACCAGGCCAAGGTGATGGAATATAAACTGTGTTATTGATTATGGTACAAAACTGCATTGTGAGTCGAAAAGAGGTGGGAGGGGGGAGAGAGACAGATTGTTCATGTATAATTGTACTGGTGTTTATTGTACCATACTGAGCTGTGAACAGAAAAGATGGACAGCTTGTTGACGTTAAAATGAACAAGAGACTGTTGTACCATGCTGCACTTGTTACCTCTAGTTGTGGTATAATTATTGTAATAAAACTGTACCGGTATCATTGATTTTCTTTGGATAGCTCAACCCTCATAAGTTACGGATGATGTTAGTGTTATATAACTCTGGCATCTTCGTTATCGTAGTTATAGTCATCGTAATTATCGTTATCGTAGTTGTCATCGGTGTCATGTTGCCGGGTTTTGCACTCGATCACCTTCACACACAACACACACACACACACACACACACACACACACACACACACACACACACACACACACACACACACACACACACACACACACACACACACAGTAAAATATGTTAGTCGCTCCCTTGTAAATCATCAACACCCAAATTGCAGAGCCACAAACAACCACGCTGTAGTTTGCAGGTAGCGTTTACTTTCATTACTGAGTTAAACCGCCCCAAATATCCGGCTTACTGGACTGGTGTGGAGACTAAGGATAGTTACAGGAGCGGCTGGAGGCTGATCAGGGCAGGTAGTAAGTAGTAGTAGTAGTAGTAGTAGTAGTAGTAGTAGTAGTAGTAGTAGTAGTAGTAGTAGTAGTAGTAGTAGTAGTAGTAGTAGTAGTAGTAGTAGTAGTTGTTATTGTTATAGTAGTAATAATAATAGTAGTAGTATATGCATGAGGCATGACGAAGTGGGGGATCTCAGAGCAAATATGTTGAAGGAAATCTGCCGTGATGTCATGGTAGAACCGACCCTCCTTCCATTGGACCGTGAGAATTCAACATAGGACTTCAAACACATCCAACGAAGCCCGTGTTGACGTCAGTGCTCGAGGATTCTGGACCAGGGACACAGCGAGCACGGCAAGATAAGGGCATACAGGGAGAGAATTCAGAACGTTGATCAAGGCAGCTTCACTCCTCTGGTGTTCACAACCTGGTGGATGGGACCAAGTGCAAGATGTTTCTACGCCAGACTCGCGGAGGTGATCTCCGAACAGAAGCAGCAGCCCAGAAGTTATGTTACAGCCTGGATGAGATGTCGACTGTCCTTCTTCTCCTTCGGTCGTTTTATATGCCTCAGGGGAACGAGACATCGGCCCCAAAGCCGACAACAGTTGCAGATATTGACTATGAGGCTGCAGTCACTAAATGCCGCATAGATCTGCTGGTTCAACTAACTCAACACAGCTAGGATAGCTACTTATGTATTAGGATATCTAATTTTAAGGTAATAAAATGGCGGCGAAGGTGTGGCTATTGGGGAGGCTGGAGGCGCAGTTTAAAAAAAAGTAGTAGTAGTAGTAGTAGTAGTAGTAGTAGTAGTAATAACAATAACATAAAAATAATAATAATAGCAGTAGTAGTAGTAGTAGTAGTAGTAGTAATAATAACAATAACAATAATAATAATAATAATAATAATAGCAGTAGTAGTAGTAGTAGTAGTAGTAGTAGTACATTAACAAATAGCAAAGTTGTGATAATGCTAGCAATATAGTAGCAAGTAGCCCAGGGCATAGTAGTAATAGCAATACGATAACAGGTAGTAATAGAGGCAACAACACCACAACTAGTAAGTAACAATATAATCACCACTAAGAGTAACAGCAGCAGTAGCAGTAGCATCAGTAACAGGAACAAACACATACACACTAATGCATATGCAGTAATTATCCAAGAAGAACTTTGGACCCAAAACACTAAAAATCTTATCGAAAGGAAGAACTTCGGAAAACTCAACTTTCAAGGCGCACTTTGTTTGTTTTATAAATTTGGTAAACACTGGTCCCTGCTGAAGCCAATAACCGCAGCTACCAGGTTGGATATTACGTAGGAATTATTTACATGAATTTAGGATACAGAACCGATCTCTGGTCTATTTCAAGCGCTTCAAAATCGTATAGAAATTGAAACGAGTGGTGCTGTCCCAAAACCAGTCAGGTAACCAACCTAACCTAACCAAACCAAACTAAATTGTGACTTCTTTTTCCATTTCCCTTTATTGACATCCATGGTTAAATATTTTCACAGTTTATTCTTCTCAAATGTAACAGAGTGACGGTATACACGCATCTACGAGAGAGAGAGAGAGGAATGCATTATCTATGCAACTCACTTTGAACTTTGTAAATATATAACCAAAAACAACAACTAGCTTTTAAAAGACCTGAACTATTTACGCAGCGAGTGTCATCTGTCAATAAAGCCACAAGAAGGATTACTACTATATATACCTCACGTGAATAAAATAGGTTGAGAGGAACAGAGGTGTGACAAGTAAAGTTATTCAGTAGAGAGAATCGGTCTTATCAGGATCTCAGACAAGTAACAGACGAGGGATTACAAAAAAAATCGGAAATGTTTCTCCCCCAAAATAGATGAAACAAATGTATATGAAGATTGATTTTGTATTTTAGTTGTGGATTATTTTTCCGGCTTTTTTGGTTGTTGTTTAGCCATCATAAGTGCCATTTAGGTTTATGTAGGTTTTATGACAGTTTATCGATGGGATAACCATGTTGATGTGATTACCTGTCAGGCCACGTTCTGTACAATCACCAGCAAATATATATATATATATATATATATATATATATATATATATATATATATATATATATATATATATATATATATATATATATACACACTATGTAGGAGGCAGGCAACTAACAGAGGGATGATCCCACCATTGCACTAACATCAATACAAGCAGCGGAGGTCGTCACAGCCAGGGATACAGATGGGCTTATTCTCTGGCTAGTTCAATCTGGCAGAACGTTACCCGGAGACTCTGTATGAAACCTGACGCATCAAAAGCTCGCAAATATATCCCTGGCCATGAAGTCAGGGATGAGCTAAAAGGGGGACGTGGATGATCTGTTTGTGAAAGCCGCGTTGTCTCTCTCTCTCTCTCCAGTTACTGACTCTGGCAACAGCTCGTATCTGGTTCAACTCAACGAGAAAGCTATCGTGGCGACTTCTCAAGATCATTATCATGTAGCTTATAGATGGTGCTGGATAAGGTGACCTGAATCCATACATGATTTTATACATATATTGGAATGTTTATTATGTGTGTGAGTTACCTTAAGACTAATGAACATATGAAGACCATGTAGTTTTGTTTATTTGCTCACCATTACAAGAAACTGCCACTGAAGGGAGCAGAGGCAATGGTCTGAATGGGTACTAAAGTTTATTGATGCAAAGGTTTATCGAGCCGAACGCTTAAGTTAGGTCAGAGTTTGGGATCAATGAACTGTCGGTAACCCCACCATCCCACCACGATACACGCCCCACACCCAAGGAGCCCATTATTAACCCATAGTGTGGATATAACCCCACTATACTAACGTCCAGCGCCGCCTCTTCCTACACGACTAAAGCAAGAGGAAGGAAATATTACTACCGGGTCGGTGTCACCACGACCAGGAGATGTGAAGGACGTCAACACTACCACTGCACATCACAAGGTACAGACCATCGACACAATTCCAGGAAGGTCGACATCCAATACACTGTTGCATGATATTGTAACAGAAGTTGCAAGGGGGGCTGATGCTTCAAAGACTGTCAGTTAGGGATATTGATGAATAAAGATAAAGTTTATTTCCGGGAAGTGAGAAAACTGTGCAACTGGCATGAGAGAAAAGACGTGCAAGGAAGTGACAGGGTTTTACCACCAATGATCACACACTATACACTAAGTGACATGAGGAAAGAAGTTAAACAGGGAAAAAAAACACACGACTTTTCCTTCTTTTTCCTTCCCTGAGGCGGAGGTGAGGAACCCAGGGAAGTTTCTTAATTTCTTCTCAGGATAATTTGGATCTTTTTTCAAGCGAGACCGAAAACTTAGGAATAAAATTTTACATAAAAGTTTTCCAAATTAAGGCAGATGAAACACTTACACTTTATATTTGTTTTGGGTAATTTACAAAAGTAGCCGAAAAGTGAACACCAAATAATATCTCTTTGGTCATAAGGAATTATATATAAATCTACCACACTCTCGCAAAAAAAAAATATATATAAAATAAAAACTCTTCAACAGTCCTTTACTTCCCCCCAATATAAAACATTCCTCTCACACTGTCAATTCTAACTGGGTCTCAACACTGTACGATAGTAGTGGCAATCCTCAGGCGCCTCTCAACCGTGTGACGCGCCTGATCAGTGCTGCCGGACATAGGCTAAAATTTGCCATCACGGTCTGTTGAGGATAGACCTTGGTTGTCATAAGATCATCCCTTTATTTATTCTTTAATTCCTCCTCTGTTTCAATGGTGATATGTATGTCACAGAAACACTAATATTTGAATACGTATTTCTCCATTGGGTTTCTCCTCTGTGTTCCATTTTCGTTATTTGGAATTTATTCTTTCTTTTTAGACTATTCTTGTCAGTTTTGTTTCATTCTTTTTTGACTCTTGCTTTTGTTTAATTGTTTATTTTCTCTCGTCTTCTTCCTTCTTTCATCAGTTTCTTTATTCTCACTAAAATTAGTTATTTTCTTGTCATATTCCTTTTATACGATTTTTTTTCATTCTATTTTCCTTATTCATTATATTTTTACCTTCTTAGTAATCAATCTTCTTTTGTTTCCCTTTCTTTATCTTCTGCTATCTTGCTGTCTCCTTTTCGTTCCTTCTCGCATTCCGTTCACTCAGTTGATTCTCTAATGCACAGGTGAATTCCGGGGCAAAAATACCGCTTGATTACAGGGTCTTACATAGCACTGATGAGGTCTCCCTGGCGTCTTGATTCTCAGTGTTCAGTACCTTACGATGGATGGTTGGTACACCTGGAACCAAAACTACCCTGAGACACTACCTTAACTAGATATATTCACTTAACACCAAATAAAAGTAAAAATTAACTTAAGATAATTTTTCTTTACAATGAATCTCTTCCTTTGTGTTTTAACCTAATGTTAAGTAAACGTATCAAGTTAAAGTAGGATCTTAATGCAATTCTGATACGATAGTGTTTTATCTTAAGTCAAATAATTAGTTACGTTATCACTTACGAGAACATTTTTATCGTAAGGTGAGGACTTTTGAGAAACGGGACCACCAATCTCACACTATTTAAGTCGTTTTTATTATACGTTGAGGTGTGAGTGACGACCTTATAATGACGTGGCGTCCATCTTTATGTCTCGCCAGAACCAAGGCGGAGAGAGAGAGAGAGAGAGAGAGAGAGAGAGGGGGATCTTTACCATGGTGTGCTCGTACTCCAGGTAAACATGCATAAAGGCAGGTGCGACAAGAGTTTAATAGCGGAGGAACACCTGCCGGCGGGTCTCTTCTAGGATGATGGTCCTCTTTGATCCTGAATATTGATACAGGTGTGTGTGTGTGTGTGTGTGTGTGTGTGTGTGTGTAAAGTGATGCTGCGTGTTCTCTGATGATGGCGATGATGCTCAAGATGTTTTGTTTTAATCTTGAAGTCTGTGTGTGTGTGTGTGTGTGTGTGTGTGTGTGTGTGTGTGTGTGTGTGTGTTTACAAATCTTACAAGACACACCCAAGCGCCCCTCACAGCCATACTCCTCCCTTCACTACAGGACTCAACAACACGACTCACACCCACAAACGTCAGCAGTTATTGTGGAATTATACACAGCCGTATCCTCACCGGCTTGACGCTCACCAATAACCAAGAGGCAGTAGATGATAAAGGTACAAGAGCTCTCTGTGTTAGCCAGGGTGACGCCTCAGGTTGGTCCATAAATATTTCAGGCAGGAATCTTATGACAGCCAGTTCGATATCTCCGCCTACAGTTCTCCCATGTGAAAAAATGAAAAATAAAAATAAAGAAAAATTCAGTAAAAATGGCTGCCACGATATCAATTTGTGGTGTGAACAGTTAGGAAGGGATAAGTCACGGTGAGCGTAGGAGAGAGAGGTTCTGGGTGTGTCCATGAATACAAATGGTTTATTACTACGAGTGCGAGTGTGATTGGCTCGAATATTTTTATACGAGTCCCGCTGTGGCAGACCAACACAGATATAACATATATTGTGTTCACCCAACCATGTGAAATACGAATAAAATTTTACTATACATGCATAACATATATATATATATATATATATATATATATATATATATATATATATATATATATATATATATATATATATATATATTTCATGTAAATCCACAATGAAAACGTGGATAAGATAAATCTTGATAAAATCACACGGGAAAATGGAAACAACGGAGCACCTTCAACGCACTTCAAATTTTCACCAACGTAGTCTACGTTCCATCCTCCGAGTTCGCTGGGAAGACAAGAGAACAATGAGCCAGTATTCTTGCTGACACCAACTGTAGGAGCATCGAGGCTACCATTATCTATGAACAACCACGTTGGACTGGCCATTCGTGCATAGACGACAGTAGACTGCCAAAGCAGCTACTTTAGTCACCTAACGAATAGTAAACATAACGCCGGCCCGCAATTGAAAAAGTATATGGATAGTCTTAAGACAAACCTGAAAAAGTGCCAAATCGACCCCCTCACCTGGGAGACGATACCTCCACATCGTAAGGCGTGGAGGAGCACCACACGAGAAGGTGTCAATACTTTCGAGTTAGCCCGACTGCAAACCGAGGCAGACAAGCGCCAACGCCGGAAAGACGCTGCCACCGCCCCTCCCGCACTTGGTGTAGCCCTTCACATGTGCAACATCTGTGAACAACCCTGCCGGTCCCGTATCGGCCTCTTTAGTCACCTGAAAACTCACCAATGAAGGTGGCATCCCTAATAACTCATATCATTGTATCATAGCTGGATGATCGTCATACTCGATTCCGAGTGTCAGCAAAGTAGTAGTAAGGTAGTAGTAGTGTGTGTGTGCTAGAGAGAGACAAAGAGAGAGGGATAGTGGCTGATGATTAGAAAGTTATAGACAGGATCACTGGAACATTATACAGAGAATCTCAAGCTTGAATGACTTTTCTTAAATAAACATTAGATTTCAATGAACATTTACCCCTCTCATGAAATCTGAATATAATAATTTAATTACCATACTTTACTGTTATGAGACAAAAATAATAGTGCCAAAAAAAAAAACTTTAATTGAATGAAACATCTCACTAAATGTAATTGAAAAAACATATAAAATTCTTCACTAAAAAATATCCCCAAAATATATCTGCTTTGATAACCTTTGAAGTGGGCGAAAAAGTTTATTGCAAAGAGAAAAATGACAAGTGGGAGAAAGAGGAAGAGAAGGGAAGAAATAATTCCCGGGTTCGTGTTGGAGTTTTATTTACAAGGTGACCTAGAACGTGTGAGGTGGTGGGTTCAGATTCATTTGGGTTCGGGTTCAGAAAAAGGGTTCGGATATACCGGTTCGGATTCATGGGTTCAGATTCAAGGGTTAGGATTCGCGGGGTCGGATACACGGGTTCGAATTCACGGGGTCGGATATAAGGGTTCGGATTCACGGTTTCGAATTCACGGATTTGGATACACTGGTTCGGATTCACGGGTTATGTAAGGATTGTTTATCAGGCCACAGCTTACAGCCGAGAGAAGAACAACACATACAACAGTAAGATGATGCCCACGTGGTAACCCACATAAGCTGACACTCCCTACAGTGACAGTAAGACCTGACCCGGACAAGGTACCTGAGTTAACCGGGCGTTATGATCGTGTTACTCAAGAAACTACACCTGGACAAGCTGTCCAGACATGACCCAAGAGAGGTCTCATTGACCCAGAGTTCTCACCGCCACGCGATTAGCTCAACCGGCGACATGACCGGGTGGTAATAATTAGGAAGCATTACCGACCTGCGACATGACCACGCACCTGGACAAACACAGCTGTCCAGATCTAACCAGTTTAGTGTTAATTAGGAGAGGTCATCTGCTGGCTGGGGACTCCCATAAAGGCCCTGCAGCTCCTTCCACGGGGCATTACCTTCACATCACTGAAGACAGAGGACGGAGTCACGCTTGTTACTAGTAGAGGTCTGGAGGGAGACTTCCCTCCCCAGCACCGCGTCTCCAGCTAGCAGTCTCCCATAGGAGACAGAGTCCAGCAGCACCCGCTGGGCCTCCCCCAGGTCACAAGTGAGTCATTGTCAGAGCTATCCATAGGGTGAGTTACTTACGGTGGGAAGTGTATTCATTTTATGTTTGTGTCCGAGAGTCAGTGTCTAGTAACGTAAATATAATGTTCTAGTAACTTAAATATAATGTGCTATTAATGTGTCCATGTCATTCAGTTAATCAATAAATAGTTGTATTAAAAGCGGTGTTAAGAAAGATTTCTATCTAAATCCCCTTCATTAAAGTTTGAGTTCACGGGTTCTGATTCACGGGTTCGGATACACGGGTTCAGATTCATAAGTTCGTATACACGGGTTCGGATTCACGGGTTCGGATACACGGGTTCGGATTCACGGGTTCAGAAAAGTTCGTATACACGGGTTGGGGTTCACGGGTTCGGTACGTTAAATTCGTACCCTTTTGGTGGTAAATGAACTTCTCTATTATTGTCTCTGTGTGATTGCAATGTCAGTCAGAGGTGAACAATACACTCAAGAGTATGCTGAACTATACACATCACGTCAAGTCCTCATAGTAGTAATTGCCATCTCTCGCTCTATCTCTCTCCTGTTTCTCTCTCTCTCTCTTCCCTTTCTGTTTTGTTTTCTCTCGGTTTCTTGTCTCTCTATTTCCTTATATTTATCTTCTTTCATTTAATTTTCCTCTTACGTTCCAATCACTAATTTCAACTCTTCTCTCGTGTATCTGTCTGTCTGTCTATCTAACTCTTCTCTGTCTGGTTCTATCTATCTAACTCTTTCTCTCTATCTATCTAACTCTTTCTCTGTCTGTCTATCTAACTCTTCCTCTGTCTGTCTGTCTGTCTTCCAATCCTACCTCACACCTCCGTCATTCGTCCCTCTCCACCTCTATGCCTCACCCTATCTTCCACCTCTTTAGTCTCCCTCCTTTACCTATCTCCACATTCATCCACCTCTCTCTCTCTCACGTATACATCTATGCCCAGTAACAGTTCTCTGACTATATATAAACATGAACTGTTATCACTATATGCTATATGCTTTCTGGTGCGTGAAATTGGTGCAATAAAACACGGATTTAGAGTTCGCTTGATGATCTTTTCAATTGCAATATATTATCGTATTTTTATGTTTTTTAATTATCATGCCGTGAGTATATGCAATGTTGAAAATACGTTTGCAGTTTTGGGGGAATCGAAATATCATGTTTTTTTTTGTGTGTGTGTGACTTGCATATCATTCGATAACATTGTAATTGAAACAGAAATTACGACCATTGTAAATTTTTTGTATGTGAAATTGTCCTTAATAGTAGTGGGAAAAAAAAATATATATAATACCAATAATAAATAAATAAGGCCAGTAAATAAATAATTAGTAATAATAATAATAATAATAATAATAATAATAATAATAATAATAATAATGACAATGATAATATAATCATACCTATCCACTGTACCTCTGATAGTTGCCTCGAGTGTAATGCTTCAGAGTTCAGGAGTAAACCGAGACAGTGGTTCATCAAGGTTCTTTACGGGATGTGTTGGTTGTTGTGAAGCTATCCTGTACCTTTAATATTCTTGATAAAAACTGTACCGAAACATTTTCCTTCCTGTATTTATGTGTGTCCCCCTTTTGGCTCCCCAGTCAGTAAATCTGTTAGGTAATAGCATTGGTGTTCACTTTATGCTTTACAAACTTTATGTATTTTTGCCGATGTTAATTCTATGTTTGTAGCTATGACATTTTTATTTAATAGATTTTTTTTTACCTATTCAACTTTTCTTCCTCTCTTGTGATGCTCATCTGTTTTGGATAGGCTGGATCAAGTTCAGGTTAGAATTGAATCGTATAGGAAGTTCTTCTTAAGAGTCTTGGATCTTCGTGAGGGTTAAAGTGATTGATTTTGAGGGCAATGAGACAGTAGTGGTCAGTCTTGTTCAGGGGAGTGTGTTGGTGCTTCATGTCCGACATCTTCCTCCTCTCCTTTCTCTCCTCCTCTTCCATTTTTCCTCCTCCTCCTCCTCTTTTCCATCTCTTCCTCTTCTTCTTTCCCTTCTTTTCATCTTCCTATTTCCATTCCCCCTCCCTTTCCATTCTCCTCGTCTCTATCTTTCCCTCTTCCTCCACCTCTTTTCCTTCTCCGCCTCTCCCTCTGTCCTCCTCCCTCTTCCTCTTCCCTCCTCTTCCCTCTTCCACTCTCCTCCTCTTCCCCCCCGCCCTTCCTCCTCTTCTCTCCTCCACCTCAGTGCCCGGTGAAGTAAAGAGTGACTTGCCTCTCTCAACTTTAAGGGTCAACAGATATCAAAATATTTACTTTCCATTTTGTGTTCACTTGGAGGCCGGCCACCAGTCACCTCATTAATTATGTTTTCATGTGCATACTGGTCCATGCTTTAAGCTCAGACCTGTGTTAGGGAGGCTCTGCTATCATCACCACCACTACCACCATCATGCACCATCACACACACCACCTCCACCGTCAACATCACTGCCAATAACACTACTATCACCACCAACACCACTACCACTATCACACACCACCAACACCACTACCACTATCACACACCACCAACACCACTACCACTATCACACACCACCAACACCACTACCACTATCACACACCACCACCACTACACTATCACACACCACCAACACCACTACCACTATCACACCACCAACACCACTCACACCACCAACACCACTACCACTATCACACACCACCAACACCACTACCACTATCACACACCACCAACACCACTACCACTATCACACACCACCAACACCACTACCACCATCACACACCACCAACACCACTACCACTATCACACACCACAACACCACTACCACTATCACACACCACCAACACCACCACCACTATCACACACCACCAACACCACTACCACCATCACACACCACCAACACCACTACCACTATCACACACCACCAACACCACTACCACTCATCACACACCACCAACACCACTCCACCACCATCACACACCACCAACACTACTACCACCATCACACACCACCAACACCACTACCACTATCACACACCACCAACACCACTACCACTATCACACACCACCAACACCACTACCATCACACACCACCAACACCACTACCACTATCACACACCACCAACACTACTACCACTATCAACACCACCAACACACTAATTCACCAACACCACACAACACCACTACCACTATCACACACCACCAACACTACTACCACTATCACACACCACCAACACCACTACCACTATCACACACCACCAACACCACTACCACTATAACACACCAATCTAACACTACAACCACCAACACACCCTACCATCACCACCAACACAACAAAAGATAAACCAAAAAGCCAACTTATCAACACAGTCTAAGTCTTAAGTCATCAAGGTTTAGTAACTCATCCTCAACATGTCGTAACAACTCAGTGAAGGACGACTTGGGAACACTTGAGGAGTAGCACTTGAGGTTAATACTGAGAGAGAACATTGAGTGAATAGAGAAGAAGAGGAAGTGGAGGAGGAGGAGGAGGAAGAAGGGGAGAAGGAGGAGGCGGAGAAGGAGGAGGAAAGAGGATCGTTTTAACAGAGAAAGGAGGTGTGTGTGTGTGTGTGTGTGTGTGTGTGTGTGTGTGTGTGTGTGTGTGTGTGTGTGTGTGTGTGAGATAGAAGGAAACAAAACCAGCCTTATAGCTACACTGAACTCACGTCAACACAGGGAGTGGGCGAGAGGGATGGGGGAGAGAGGGGGCTGTAACAAGGAATGAGAGGGAGGGGTGGGAGGGGGGGCATAAATTAAATCTTGTTGTTGTTGCATATCCGAACAAACTGGATGCAATAGGTAAACAAGGACGATTGGCTATTCAAAAGGCCCGCCCAATCCGATTCAAAACACGAACGTATAAACATGCAAAGACTCCTTCCTCCTCCCTAGATGTTACACTCCAGCTGGATTCCCGTAAACCTTATATATTGGATCACCTGAAGATTAGACACTCTAGCTGTGAGTGAGTGAGTGGGTAGGTGAGTGGGTGGGAGGGTGAGTGAGGAGGAGTGGGTGAGTGAGTGAGTGGGTAGGTGAGTGGGTGGAGGGGTGAGGAGTGAGTGGGTGGAGTGAGTGAGTGGGTCGGTGATGTGAGAGTGGTGAGTGAGTGGGTGGGTAGGTGAGTGAGGTAGAGTGAGTGGGTATGTGAGTGGGTGGGTGAGTGAGTGAGTGAGTGAGTGGGAGGGTGAGTCAACGAGTGAGAACGAATAAGATATGAATAAAAAAAATGGATGAAAGAAAGATGAAGCAAGACAAAGAGAACGAAACAGACAGACGAAGAGATGAATCAATAAAAAGTGAAGAAAAATGACCACATGTCAGAGGAGGTAGGAATGAAGTGACGAGAGAACATGAGAGAAGGTGAGAAGAGTGTCAAGAGAACCAGACAAACAGAGACACAGAGACGAGAGAACCTAAAGAGACCCGAGAGATGAAATAAGATTATCATCAAACACCCTGGAAATGTCTCTGGCCGGGGTAGAATAGTTTGGCCGACTTCCGACCGTGTTGAAGTCTTGTTTTACTTGGGGTTGAGCTGTCGACTAAGGTTCCAATACTTCCTGAGTGAAGGCGGTAAAGACGGAGGAGGAGGAATGTTTGACGGAATGTGTAATATTTATTTTATTATTATTATCATCATTATTCCTTTATGATGACTTTCACTTATTTTATATATTCCTCATAAATTCGACTGTTTTATATATTAAGCAAAAAAATTAAGGAATTGTTTGTTTAGAATAATATGAATGTATGAGTCATGATAAATGTATAATTAATGAATAAGAGACGTAAGCTTGTCCATGACCGTATATAATCATACATCTATACATCATAATCGTATATATTTTTGGGGAATTATTTTGAATTTTTAAACCATAAATCTTGAAATAATTTTATTCTCCTCCCGACAAATTCCATTTTAAAACCTTCGTACAGTTACTCAGGGTCTGTGCTGAGTGGAAATGGTTCCTTTGTCTTCTTTAGCAAGCTTATGTTATGTTATGTTGTGTTATGTTATGATACGTTATGTTATGTTATGTAATATTATGTTGTTATGTTACGTTATGTTTATTATGTTATGTTGTGTTAGGTTATGTTGTGTTGTGTTATGTTATGTTATGTTGTGTTATGTTATGTTGTGTTGTGTTATGTTATTATGTTATGTTGTGTTATGTTATGTTATGTTGTGTTGTGTTATGTTATTATGTTATTTTGTGTTATGTTATGTTATGTTATGTTGTGTTATGTTATGTTATGCTACATTATGTTATGTTATGTTATGTTGTTGTGTTATGTTATGTTATGCTACATTATGTTATGTTATGTTATATTATGTTATGTTATTAAGTTATGTTATGTTATTATGTTATGTTGTGTTATGCTTTGTTATGTTATTGTAACAGCACCATTTGTATTATATAAATATTCACCCAAATGTATAATACCAAATTATTCACCAAGTTTTTCAACTATGTGGATGTGTGAATTGCTGAGGTGACATTCCCTTTGGGGAGTGAGCGCGGTAGGGCTGGGGTCAGCACATGTCAGCAACAACACATCTGACGCGTTTCCTCTCGAGGACTGCCTGTCCGCCCTCTCTACCTGGGTGAGTGAGGTACTCTCATATAACTTGTTATTCAGTGAACACCTCACTTAAGTGTTCTCCTATAAGTGCACTTAGACACTTTCCTTAGTAGAGAAGGTACAATATATTCTCAACTGAACTCAGTACCTGTGAAACAATATTTTTCTACAATAAAACGAAACCAACAAAGTGTTTACTTCAGCCCTGCCACTTATCAATTCAAGAACTAATATATATATAGTGTGACCAACACACTGGTGGCAGCGGTGGGATGGATTAGAAGAATCGGTCAGACACTCAGAAACAAACATTAATTCAAGTGATTCTAGTGAATTAAGTGGCATCTTAAGTGAATTATCAACAAACAAGCAATTACAAGAAATTTAAGTGGACAGTGGCTATAAACACTTGCAGAACGTATACATAGAGACACAGTGGTAACAAAAACATTATAAAAGATTGCCAACTTAGCAGTCAAACCCTCAGTGACACATACTACTGAAGGTTACCCCGAACGGAGCCGACAGCAGCCGTCTACCGAGTGTGGGCTGAGATACTACCAGCTAACACTACATCACCGAGTTTAGGAAGGTTCTGGTTCCACACAATCAAACAATCTCTTGCTTAAACAATGTTCCTAGGGTTGATCAGGGAACCAACCCAGAGGTCAGCCACAGATCAGCCCCCAGGTGGATCGCAGTAAGACCTGACGTCATCCCTCCCTGAGAAGGACGTCATCGACTCCTTAGGTCATAACCAGCGCGAAGCCTCACGGACTCTCCCCTCAGGTAGATCACAAACAATCATTATTTTATAAACTACACAAACACAAGTGAACTTCAAGAGGTCTTCACATGTAGTCAATATAAAGATATATATTACGTGCATAATTTGGAAAGTGTCTTACAAAAGTATATATATATATATATATATATATATATATATATATATTATATATATATATATATATATATATATATATATACGGTTACACATACTTTTAGTACTTTTTACTTTTAATAAATTAATGTTTGTTTTCTTCATTTCATAATTATTGCAAATATTTTTTGTATTACTTCCATGAGCACACATAGTGAGTCTTTAATACAAGGAGTGAAGTGATAAATAGTCCTGCTACATGGACTCTTCAAAATTTTGGGTATCAAGATGAAAATTAGTGACTCAGACTCTGATAGTCAGTCTAATACTTTATGACTCACGGCAACTGATAGAGGAAGAATTACTACAATTAGGCTAAATAGAGTTAATTATTATTACCGACTCTTCAGCTACCCGTAGTACTCTATTGATTCTCAGCTTGAGGATTTACAGTAGACAATTACGCAACATTTTACCCATTACCTTCAACGGTTACTAACGCTAGTGCTTAACACAACAAAAATGGCAACAGGTGGTTCTACTAATCACAGACTACATTTGTCGGTCAAATGCAAGGCTACTTCCCAAATAACACTAAGGTACAAGAGTTTACTGCCGAGGATCTCTGATTATGTTATGCTAGAGGTATCTAAGTTTCAGCCATAGACGAAGAAACGGATGATTATCAACATTTAGAAGCACTATTTTTTTTGGATCGGCCCAAAGGATAAACCACTTTTCTGGATTTTTTAAGATGGCAGAGAGGACAGGTGACACCTGCTTGCACATGAAGCTAATAAGAAGCTCCAAATTTGGGGTGGGTCTCACTAAGATAGACTTCTGATCTTAGATGGATTCCTTTACATTGGTTCGATAAAATGACAACTTGTCTAAAAGGAAATTTCACGGATTATTAATTCTTCTGTATTTATCTTGTCATCAATGAACCTGCACGAAAGCCCAAGAAAGAGTTTAAAAAGGACTAAACCCCAAATTATAGAAGAAATTATGGAACCCATGAAAATGTTTCTAGGGCTATATCAGGTGGCATCAGTCACCAGCTCACACAACCACAGTCTGTCAAGTGGGAACCAAACACAAAGACACTGTGCTCCGCAACGTGCGACATACCACAGACAAATGCTGGGTTTGCAGTGACGCTTAAGATAAGTCCCTGAAATAGCCAGAGGCAGGATCGAAGGACAGAATCCTCACAGGACCTTAGATTTCAGATAGTCCTGCTGTTCAAACACCCAAAGGACACACATGGTGTAGTCAAATGTCTCCCAAACACTAAAGGCATCTGAATATAGGGTGTATAGTACATCAGTCTCTGGATAACACATCACAGAAGATTGCAGGAAATATACAGCGTAATGAGGCAAGAAATGGAAAAATCGACGGGAGGCAACTATACAGCCTTCGGGAGAAGAGGAGCGCGTCCAGGAAACACGATCTAGATAGCATCAACGGTTCAAGAAAACACCATTTATCATTAATCTCACGTTAAACAAAGTGGAGGTGTTGACTGTACCAGCGAGATAGGTAATAATCAGTTATCTTGCATTATAGATACGGGGCCTGTGCCAACAGGATCTCAATAATAGTCGTTCAATGAACTCCAGCACGATATCCTCCAAATAAGTGGCCATTAAGACCCACAGATATTCCTTCTGTCCGGTGTAAGCGGGGAATCCAATTAGACATAGTGGTGGTGATAACATTACCACCCGTTTTTCTAGGTCTCAGTAAAGGTTTTGGCGGATGTCTATTAGTTACAGCAATTTTTTAAGAAGCGGACGGCTATTTGGTTTGACCACTTAAGGCAGAACAATGATTAAATGTTCAGCCACGAGATCAAACCAATCAATATAATTGTGTAGAATATATCACGCAATGCAACTTCACATCCATTGCTTACTGGAGTTCAGTAATAACCGCTGCCTGACAGGCGCGTAGGAGTTCTGCACAGCAGTAATTAGTTAAGGAGCCACTCTCTGAAACTTCACCTAGTGGCCAAAGGACATTTCTGATGAAAGCGGCCAGAACTGACTCACCGCCTGCTGTGTTAACTGGGGCATACCGGGCACATAGCCACAGGAACCAACTAGAGTCACAGTACGTTGGCCAAATGTGAGTGAAGGAACAGATGTTGTGCGGTCTGAGTGAAAGCTCACGAGCGAAAGGTTTGTCACTTGAGTCTACCTAAGCACTGCTTAGATTAGTAGTCTCACAGATGTCCTGTTCTCGTGTAGAACTGGTGGGACCCAAAACCCAGTAAGAAAGGGATGTTGTTTAGGTCATTTCCTTGTTTATGACAAAAGCGGTTGTCGAAGAGCCATGGCTGAATTACCACTAGGTAGTGTAATACAGGAAATCGAACGAAAAATCACATATTGTAAATAATGAAGCGTTGATAGGCACTACACGAAGTAGTCGATCATCCTCGAGGCAAAAGGTGATCTTTAGAATTACTCGCCGAGTTCAAGGAAATCATAGCATTACCTGGAGAACCTGAGGTAAAAACAACGTTGACAATCATCATATCTCACTCAAAACTCGACATTAACCCAATTCACACCCCAGCATATAGGCTACCCTGCACAGCAGAAGGGCGGTAGTCCAGCAGGCAGCATGAAGACATGCACTGTAAGGTGATCCAACCTTTCCTCATCAACAGAACCTACATTTATTTTTAGTTCCCAAGAGCATGGAGGATGGGAGGACTCAGTCATAGATTTTCGACGAGTCAACCAGGTAACTGTACTGGACAGGTTCCCAATGCCTGTCCTGACTGACTTATGTTGTTATGTTATGTTGTGTTATGTTTTGTTATGTATGTTGTTGTGTTTATGTTATGTTGTGTTATGTTTTGTTATGTTGTTATGTTATGTTGTTATATTATGTTATGTTGTGTTATGTTTTGTTATGTTATGTTGCTTGTTATGTTGTGTTATGTTATGTTGTTATATTATGTTGTGTTGTGTTATGTTATTCTAGGTTAGGTCAGATCAGGTTCAGAGCCCAGCCACACGTAAAGACAACATGTAGACTACCTGTATTTTCCTACCACCACCCAGGTCAGCTCTAGTACAACTACCCGAGCAATAAAGATACTAGAGCACTTCATCACCTGAGGCATCGGACCAGAGCAGCTACGGGAGCGACACCGTCCAAACCGTCATACCCCTGCTGTGGCCGCGTCGGTGTAAGCGGCGCCGCGACAACACCATTCACGGACTGTCAAACAACGATTCATTCCTGTCAGGTGTGGTGGAGAGGGTGTTGTGTACTGAGGGGGCAATATTCACACACGTACGCACACGCAAGCAAACAAACAAACAAGCAAACACACACACACACACACACACACACACACACACACACACACACACACACACACACACACACACACACACACATTATATACTAGAAACATACAAAACACTGGAATGTGCCCAGAGAGAGAGAGAGAGAGAGAGAGACGACCAGGTAGATAAACAGTAACTAAAACTGCTACCTTGGTTACCTTTTATTTACCTTGATCTCATTACAGGTATAATTTATAAAAGGTTGAGAGGTTTTGCACTCACTATACCCTGGATCAAACGGAAAACCAAACCGCGAGGCTCAAATGCAAAACTTTATTCATGTCATATTAAAATGAAAGAGGCACACCCTCACCTGGTCTTCCATTCGTCCCACACTCCGCCAGGAATGTCATTCATAATTAATAGGTTAAATAAATAAGTGTAGACCAGCGGAGCCTTCCACACCTTCTATATAATGCATCAGCTCCAACCTCGTGTACCAGACGGATAATATTTTAGTTCATGGTTTTACTCTGTGTCTGAATCTGATTTTAATACTTAGATGTCAAGTGAGAGGACCCCGGCGTTATAACAAACTATTTCTTGATTTTCTTTCGTAATTATTTTATGTTAAGGATAAGTTATGAATTATTATTGGAATGAAAAAGTTATCCTAAATATTAAAAAAAAATCTCTCACTGAACGAAAAAAAAAGGAATACACTGCATTTTCGACACATCAATATAACCAGAAAGCGAAATTTCAAATCGTGTTTTTTTTCCTCAACAGCCAAATCATGTTGGTTAGGTTAGGTTAGGTTAGGATGGATGTATTTTTCTCTCCACAACTCGGCATCATCCATCAGTAACACCCCTTCCTCATAAACCAATCACCACCATACCCCCCCCCTACACACATACACTGCATGTCTTGGATGTCTCTCTTCCCGATACCTTTACGCCCCTCACCTGTCCCCAGCAGATTCATCCCACACACCACCTTCATTCTATTCACCTCCTCGAGCACCCAAGCACCTGTCACTAATAATAACCTCAGTCTCCCTTCTCTATCCATTCTCACAGGTAAATCCAATCACCCTCGAGGTATAATGGCCCTACTTATAACTCAAGGCACGATGCAGGTTACTCCAATTATAATCTTAGTGCCACCGACCACATATAGGAAAAATAGGTCAGGTTACAGTTCATCCCTGGAAGAGTAAATTAATCTTCCATTTATTCACTGGAAACATTTCAAAGGTGGTATTAATGACATAGTTTGAACATACCGGAAAATATGAAGACAACAGCTATAAGACAATTGCATATGTTAACTATCTGATACCTGACACTACCTAGGTCATTAATGGCTAAGACAACTGACCTAAAATGCTTCCTTATATCAAGACGTTGGTTTGTTTGTTAACTTGAACCTCAGAGTGACAACCGGATATAATACATGACCCAGTTTGTATAGTTGTATAGTAGTGTGAAGGTATTGCTTATGATAAAGACCCATTAGAGAAGAGATTATGTAAATTAAGTCACGGTAAAGTCAATGTCATTAACGTACTGTTATAAAGATGGTCATTATTTTCATCCATCACATTATTTAATGATTACTATGCATAACAACAACAGCAACAACAACAACAACAACAACACCAACATTAAACCATTTACAAGAACAAATTCACATGGTAATTTTGAACCACCTGATTTAATAGCGCAACACTTCATTTTCACTAATTACCGTTAACTACAGGTAATAAAAATACCTTTGTAGCTATTAACTAATATCTAAATTAATGAAAGTACTAAATTATAATTCTCTGGACTTGTTTTTATATTTTGTTTTGTTGAATAAATGTGGTCAATCATGTCCAGTACACGTTTTGATCCCCGCTTTCCCGGAGTCGTTCACACACACACACACACACACACACACATACACACATACACACACACACACATACACACATACACAAACACATATATTATAATAATAATAATAATAATAATAATAATAATAATGAGCCCCTTGTAACAGGGATGCCCGGTTCTAGGCCACCTAGGCGTGAATTTGTTTAAGGTGTAGAAGCTGTCGCCAACACAGCAACCACACCCGAGTTAACAGTGCATGACCCAAGTGTCAAGGAATAGTCCAAGAAGATCGGACAACTCGACAACTGGCTAACCATTACCCCGGAACAGGATCTGCAAATCAATTAAATCCAGGTTCCCAATTACTGCTGGGCAGATAGAGGCAAATGGCGTAAAGAATCCCATAGTTTCACCCTGCCCGGGGATCGAACCCGGGTCCACTCGCTTGCGAGGCGGGCATGCTGACCACTACACCACACACACACACACAAATGCTAAAACTCCACTTAGAAAATTAAAAATTCTTGTCCATTTACTGAATATAATTTTCAACAACATCTAAATGAAGCGAATCTGGAGAGTCTTGATGTAATAAGCAAAACACACACACAGTACTTTGTGTATGATGTATAATGTTCTTCCTTGGACAAACTGCAATACACAAAAGAGAAAAAAAGTCCTCTAGAAAACCCAGCGTATGATGTATAATGTTCTTCCTTGGACAAACTTCAATACACAAAAATTCATTCAACATGGCGTGTGTATTATTACCATTACAATCTTAATTTGAGTTTAGAATTAGTAATATTTTTTTTTTACTGACAACACCTCAGGATGATTACAGCAGCGAGTCATGTTACAGAACCTCATGTAATCACTCACTGGTATGTAACGTTACGAGCAGACACACACACACACACACACACAAAACACACACACACACACACACACACACACAACACACAGAGCCATGATACAGGCAGGTAAGTACGAGAGTTAATTAACTTTCTAGGAATCAAATATTACCAGTAGTTCTCTCACCTGGGCCAGACAAGAGTCACAAGCTTTGCACCGCCTGAGTGTAAATATCATCGTCAAATTAAAAGCCAAGAATACGCACCACACACACCATACCACCCACCATACCACCCACCATACCACCCCACCACACCACACCATACAACCCACCATACCACCCATACCACCCACCACCACACCCCCACCCCCACCCACCACACCACACCATACCACCCACCATACCACCCCACCACACCACACCATACCACCCACCACACCACCCCACCACACCACACCCCACCACCCACCATACCACCCCACCACACCACACCATACCACCCACCACAACACCCCACCACACCACACCATACCACCCACCATACCACCCCACCCACTTATAATAATCCGTCAGGACAAAAAATTTCAACCAATCCCAGGAATTTCTCAAGTGTTCCTGTTCGCCGCCATATTGAAACGCATATTACATATTTTAACTTATGTGTTTAATTCTACATACTTCACCCTCTCTCACAACTGTAAAGGCTCACTGCTTGACGACTTGCATATTTTAAATTGCTTTTATATTAAATCTCTGGAGGAAATGTGTGTGTTTAAGATTATTTGTTTTGAAGAGACGTGGTGTAATGGCTAACAGAAATAGTTGGAATATTTATGTTTTTGTTTTGAATATTTTAACTGTTTGTCATTTGTTTAATGGCGTCATCCTTTTAGCAATTGGTATAATATTTTTTTTTTATGTATTTTGTATAAAGAATTACTGATATATTTACAAAAAACCATATTTAAGCTCGTAGTATATTTTAATATAGTGGTGTACAGCGCTTGCTTATTATACACCTACTAATTCATATATACTCACATCCGGAGATTCACACATTAATATATTCTCAAACCTACACACACACACACACACACACACGCAAACCTATACATACACACGTATAAACACACATATACTATACTGACTACACATCCATATTTTAACATACATACATATGCCTAACGTACACACATACAGTTTACAATAGTTTTTATAGACTCGTGGCATCGGGATAGCATCAATGTAAGAGTGCCAACGGGATAGTGCCAAAGAAAGAGTGCCAATGGAATAGTACCGACGGAATAGTGCCAATGATTCCTGTCAGTTTAATTACCCTGACAAATTAGTGTGTCGATCACGGTAATGAGGTGTTTCACGAATATTGGATGAACGTCTGTAGGGGCCTGTCTGTCTGTCTGTCTGTCTGTCTGTCGTCTGTCTGTCTGTCTGTCTGTATGTCATTCTCTCTCTCTCTCTCTCACCATAGTTTAATTTGCAGGAGTCAATAGAGAAAGTCACACTCACTCACCCGAGGCTCTCACCCTGACTCATGTGTATTTATATCCATTTAGGCTGGACCTGTGGAGAGGGGGTGTCCTGTGTGGGGGGGTGTCCTGTGGGGGGGTGTCCTGTGTGGAGAGGGGGGGTGTCCTGTGGGGGGGGGTGTCTGGTGGGGGGTGGGGGTTTGGAGGCTACAGGAGGTGGGGGGAGGGGATGGAGGAGGAAGGGCTGGTTCTGAGGGCTGGGTCTGGGATGGTGATCTTGGGGCTATAGGAGAGGGGAGGGAGAGGATGAAGGAGAGATGGATGGGGGAAGGAGAAGGAGGGAAGGAAGGAGGGAGGGAGGGAGGAGGAAGGACTGGAGAGGGCTGGGGTATATTCCGTCAGTTTAGAATCTCGTTACCATATAAATGACATTACCGGTTGATCAAACACACCTGAGAAGCGTTTTAACTCTGAGGTAGTTTTTACGGTGATAAACAGAGAGAGAGAGAGAGAGAGAGAGGGAGAGAGAGAGAGAGAGAGAGAGATACAATTACTTACAAACCTGTGTACCTGCAGCCAAACCAAAATATCCTTTTAAGTGCTAAGTTAGATAATACTACAGTTACTTACGAAATATATTCCTTAAAGTAAAAAGAAAACAGAATAGACAATTAAGTGTTGAGGAAGAGAACCGTGTGACAGCCTTAACACCTTGAGAGGAAAACTCACCTGAACGGACAGGTA
Organism: Homarus americanus; assembly: GCF_018991925.1. NCBI lineage: Eukaryota > Metazoa > Arthropoda > Malacostraca > Decapoda > Nephropidae > Homarus > Homarus americanus. The sequence continues at coordinate 285,111 of NW_024746456.1, read as the reverse complement.
AGATGGAAGACACTCAGGTAGGTCGCCGTGGTTAGGTTAGGTTAGGTTAGGTTAGGTTACGTTAGGCTAGGTTAGATTAGGTTAGGTTACATTAGCTGCTAGCTTAGGTTAGTTGTTAGGTTAGGTTGAGTTTGGTTAGGTGGTCGATTTATTTATTATATTTTTAATGAGTTCAAGGTGTAAGTTCTCCAGGTGTTCACTACATCATGGCGCCGGAACAGAAATATAACATAATTTACTTTTAGGCCTTGTTTAATCTTAATGAAATCTGACCTGGTCTTAATCTAATCAAATTCGACCTAACCTAATCTGAATGTAATCTAATCTAACCTAACCTAACCTACCCTAACCCTCATCTAACCTAATCTGGCCTAACCTACCCCCTACCCTAATCTAACCTATTCAACCCCCCTAATTTAATATAACCTAACCTAACCTACCCTAACCCTCATCTAACCTAACCTAACCTAACCTAACCCTCATCTAACCTAATCTAGCCTAACCTACCTCCTACCCTAATCTAACCTAACCTAACCTACCGTAACCCTAATCTAACCTAATCTAGTCTAACCTACTCCCACCCTAATTTAACCTAACCTAACCTAACCCAATCCACGGTTTTAGTAGGGAAATTTGGGGTGTGGCCCGACGAAGGTCCGGAAATTAGTTTGGTGCCATCTCCAGGGCGGCGGTGTTCTCTCTCTCTCTCTCTATTTATCTTTGTCTTTGTGTCTGTATGTCTTTCCTACTCGACAAACAAGAAGAAGTGCACACGGAAATAGACGTACACAAAGGAAGTAGACGTACACACGGAAATAGACGTACACAAAGGAAGTAGACGTACACACGGAAATAGACGTACACAAAGGAAGTAGACGTACACAAGGAAATAAGTGTACACATGGAAGTAAACGTACACACGGAAATAGACGTACACAAGGAAGTAGAAGTACACACGGAAATAGACGTACACAAAGGAAGTAGACGTACACAAGGAAATAGGTGTACACATGGAAGTAAACGTACACACGGAAATAGACGTACACAAAGGATGTAGACGTACACACGGAAATAGACGTACAAAGGAAGTAGACGTACACACGGAAATAGACGTACACAAGGAAGTAGGTGTACACAGGTAATTAAAGGAGAGATGGACAAACGGATTTTAACAGGATCATAACATGAATTTAGCCAACGAATTATGGATTAGAAAATGGCGTGTGATGTACTGACAAAGGGAGAGAGAGAGAGAGAGAGAGAGAGAGAGAGAGAGAGAGAGAGAGAGAGAGAGAGAGAGAGAGAGAGAGAGAGAGAGAGAGAGAGCATACTACCTGCCAATCGGTATATATCACCACATTAGCTCTGTGGTAGGGGGGGGGGCGCTGTGGTTGTTGGTGTTATATTGTTGTTGTTGTTGTTATTGTTGTTGGTATTGTTGTTGTTGTTGTTGGTATTGTTGTTGTTGTTGGTATTGTTGTTGTTGTTGTTGTGGGTAGCTACCATAACCATTACTCTTTCTAAAGTAGTCTAATACGCGCACCATTGACTCTAATTACTAAAATGTATTATACCACTTAGCATAATACATACTTATCCTTTCATTACAAATAAATATACCAAAAAAAGCCTAATACAATTCCTTTCACTTTATATTACTCACTATTAACCTCCCTAAATAATAATAATAATAATAATAATAATAATAATAATAATAATAATAATAATAATAATAATAATAATAATAATAATAATAATAATAATAACAATCAATAAAAATCGAAAATAACAAAAGAAAATCACAATAAAAAATAAACATAAACCTAAAGTAATATTAAAAAAAACCAAGAAATTAATAAAAAAATTATAAATAAATAAAATAAAAATAAAATACTTCGGCTATTGGCTACTGAAATATTACGAGTTATATATTTTGTAATGTGAAACTGATTATTGATTATATGTATGTAATATATGTATTAATAAGTTTCGTTTACACAGGACGAGTGTTTAGAAAGGGGAATAATTCATGTGTGTTTGTGTATGGGTTCGTGTTTGTGTATGGGTTCGTGTTTGTGTATGGGTTCGTGTTTGTGTATGGGTTCGTGTTTGTGTATGTCGTGTTTGTGTATGGGTTCGTGTTTGTGTATGGGTTCGTGTTTGTGTTTGGGTTCGTGTTTGTGTATGGGTTCGTGTTTGTGTATGGATTCGTGTTTGTGTATGGGTTCGTGTTTGTGTATGGGTTGTTTGTGTATGGGTTCGTGTTTGTGTATGGATTCGTGTTTGTGTGTATGGGTTCGTGTTTGTATGGGTTCGTGTTTGTGTATGGGTTCGTGTTTGTATGGGTTCGTGTTTGTATGGGTTCGTATTTGTGTATGGGTTCGTGTTTGTATGGGTTCGTATTTGTGTATGGGTTCGTGTTTGTGTATGGGTTCGTATTTGTGTATGGGTTCGTATTTGTATGGGTTCGTGTTTGTGTATGGGTTCATGTTGTGTATGGATTCGTGTTTGTTTATGGGTTCGTGTTTGTGTATGGGTTTCGTGTTTGTGTATGGTTCGTGTTTGTGTATGGGTTCGTGTTTGTATATGGGTTCGTGTTTGTGTATGGGTTCGTGTTTGTGTATGGGTTCGTGTTTGTGTATGGGTTCGTGTTTGTGTATGGGTTCGTGTTGTATATGGGTTCGTGTTTGTGTATGGGTTCATTTGTGTATGGGTTCGTATTTGTGTATGGGTTCGTGTTTGTATATGGGTTCGTGTTTGTGTATGGGTTCGTGTTTGTGTATGGGTTCGTGTTTTATATGGGTTCATGTTTGTGTATGGGTTCGTGTTTGTGTATGGGTTCGTGTTTGTGTATGGGTTCGTGTTTGTGTATGGGTTCGTGTTTGTGTATGGGTTCGTATTTGTATGGGTTCGTGTTTGTGTATGGGTTCGTGTTTGTGTAGGGTTCGTGTTTGTGTATGGGTTCGTGTTTGTGTATGGGTTCGTGTTTGTGTATGGGTTCGTGTTTGTGTATGGGTTCGTGTTTGTGTATGGGTTTGGGATTAGGTGTTTGTGTTTGTGTATGTATATCCATAAGCATTGTCTGTTAGTATGTATGTGTGGGTATATGTTTGTGTGCTTTTGTTTACTCGAGTCGATGTGTGTTTGTGCGTGTAATTTCGTTTTCTGTTTGTTTACTTTCGCGAACTCACAGCCACGTACCATGTTTGCGTCACCATGGTAACAAGGCTCCTCCCCCTCCCCTCCCTCCCCACCTACCAAACTCCACCCCCTTCCACCACTACCACCACCACCTCTGTTGCACCATCGATCCCCCTGGGTAGTCAAGCACACGTACAAACGAAGCTATTTACGTTCTCAGGTGACACGTCTTGCCTAACCTAACCTAACAGAGAAAGGGTGAAGGCAGGAGACACTAGAGGAAAAGGAAGATAGAGAGGAAGGAGGGGAGACGAAGAGAAGGAGGAGGAAAAGAAGCAGACAGTGAGAAGGAGAAGGAAGAGGCGAAAGGAAGAAGGAGAAAAACTAGTGTCGTCCAACAATCAGTGAATAAAAAAAATAAAAATAAAAATACAATAAAAATGGAAAAATAATAAATCTTGAGCGAATGTTTCCAAGTTCTCGTCTCGAATTCTCCAACACACACACACACACACACACACACACACACACACACACACACACGACTGGGAATATAAAGCGCATCTAACAGACTCACTTAAACCATGACGTAAAACGGGCAGCTAAAATGAAGAAGAAATGGCACTGAGACTCTCCTTCTCTCACACAACTTTTGACGTGTTGTGTCGGTACAAGTTAAAGGCAGGAAGGAAAAAACAACATATATAACCCTTTGAAAATCTCGGCCTTGATGTGTGTGTGTGTGTGTGTGTGTGTATGTCAGATGTTGCCACCATCGCTTCCACACACATTAGGAATGCGACCAAGAACCTGCCACTTCCTGCTTCTGCCTCAACTTTCGCGGTTTGCATATTTTTCTACAAACTTGGGACGCTTGTGTATCCGTACTGTGTGATCCTGGGAGAGACCCTGCCACGACCTTCCTCTTGAAATATTTACGTTCATCATCTCAGACTTTCCTCCCTAAGGCGACGCACACACTGGCTACCACAGCTCGACCAACCTGTTGTTTACATTGTTTACTTGACATGACACAAGTTGCAGGTTGTGATTTCCACGCCCCCCCCACACACACACACACACACTCCCCTACCTACACACACACACACACCTCCCCCTACCTACACACACCACTCCCCTACCTACACACACATACACTCCCCTACCTACACACACATACTCCCCTACCTACCCACACATACTCCCACCTCCCCCCTACCTACACACACACACTCCCTTACCTACACACACATACTCCCCTACCTACACACTCCCCTACCACACACACTCCCCCTACACACACACACACTCCCCCTACCTACACACACACCCCCTACCTCACACACACACCTCCCCCTACCTACACACACTCCCCCTACCCTACACACACACCTCCCCCCTACCTACACACACCTCCCCCCTCCACACACACACACTCCCCTACCTACACACACACACTCCCCTACCACACACACTCCCCTACCTACACACACTCCCCCCCTCCCTACACACACTCCCCTACACACACACCTCCCCTACCTACACACACACCTCCCCCTACACACACACTCCCCCTACCTACACACACACTCCCCTACCCACACACACACTCCCCACCCACACACACACCCCCACCACACACACACCCCCACCCACACACACACTCCCCCCACACACACCTCCCCCTACCTACACACACACACTCCCCTACCTACACACACACACCCTATCAATCTCTCGTAAATTCTCCATGCCTTCCTCCCCCCTCCCCTTCCCTCCCTCCCCTTCCTCCCCTCCCCCTTCCTCCCCCTCCCCTTCCTCCCCCTCCCCCTCCCCTCCCCCCTTCCTCCCCTCCCCCTTCCTCCCCCTCCCCTTCTCCCCTCCCCCTCCTCCTCCCCCTTACACTAACCTCTTCCCCTACACACACTCGTCAAAACTCCCCACCCTCCCCAACCCCCCCACCACCCACCCCCAAACATAGACTCCAAGACATTTGCAAGGTCAACTCACGGCGTCAGCTAAGTGGGCCAGGTGTCACGTAGCCCAGACAGGTAAAGACAGGAATACCTACCTACCTGTCCTTTTACCTGTCCTTTTACCTGTCCTTTTACCTGTCTTAGTATTGGCGCCCCACCTGGGTTTTAAACTGATGAAAAATACTCTTATTCTCATAACATCGTAGAGAATTTGCACTCACCGTGGGCATAAGGAGGAGGGAGGGAGGAGGAGGAGGTGGAGGAGGAGGAGGAGGAGGAGGAGGAGGAGGAGGAGGAGGAAGGAGGAGGAGGAGGAGGAGGAGGAGGAGGAGGAGGAGGAGGAGGTGGAGGTGAGTGGAGGTGGAGGAGGAGGAGGAGGAGGAGGAGGAGGAGGAGGAGAGGAGGAGGAGGAGAGGTGGAGGTGGAGGTGGAGGGGAGGAGGAGGAGGAGGAGGAGGAGGAGGAGGTGGAGGAGGAGGTGGAGGAGGAGGAGGAAGAGGAGGAGGAGGAGGAAGAGGAGGAGGAGGGGAGGAGGAGGAGGAGGAGGAGGAGGAGGAGGAGGAAAAGGAGGAGGAGTAGATAGATAAATAGATAGATAGATAGACAGACAGACAGACAGACAGACAGACAGACACAAAACTAAACATAAACAACAACGTCTAAACACATGAATAAATATACAACTGAATAAATTAATAAACACATTATATAAACAGCTAAATATATCCATCATATACATTAAATATCGTTTTACCTCCGCCTCGTTGCGTCTGTCAAGTGGGTAGGGTGGGTAGGGGTGGGGTGGGGTGGGGTAGGGTGGGGTGGGTGAATGGGGTGGGGTGGGGTGGAGTGGGTGAGGTGGGGTGGGAGGGGGTGGAGTGGTGGGAGGGAGGTGGGGTGGGAGTGGGGTGAGGTGGGGTGGAGGTGGGGTGAGTGGTGGACAGGTGAGGTGATAAGGTCAGGTGTAAAGGTTGTAATTATGATAAAGGAATTAACCAGAGTGAGTCTACCGCTTCCCTCGCGTGTTAAATAAATCGTCTATAGATTATTTTGGACCCTAATGCCGTTTATTTATGATTGAATGTCTGTCTAAGAAAAAAATATCCTTATTAGGGAACGTTGTGGATTGATATGTCTTTGTCTAATTAATTATTATCATTTTTTCTTCACGTGGCAGATTTTTTAATGAGTTATTGTTGTTACGGCTGAGTTAATGGCGATAATTAGGTCGATATTGAGTGTGTGTGTTGGAGTACTTGAGTCTGTATTGGCGGTGGTGATGGTTGTGAAATCTGTCTTCTGGTCTTTGTCTGTCTGTCTGTCTGTCTGTCTGTCTGTCTATGTGTGTGTGTGTGTGTGTGTGTGTGTGTGTGTGTGTGTGTGTGTGTGTGTGTGTGTGTGTGTGTGTGTCCATCTGTCTCTCTCTCTCTCTTTTCTCCCTCTCTCTCTACTCTTCCTCTCTCTCTTTCCACCCCCCTCTCTCTCCTCTCTCCATCTCCCTCTCTATGTAGGCAACCTCCCTAGCAAATCACCTCTTTCCCATATAATTGCCCATTGATTACTGCACTGCCAATTACCATATAACCTTTCAAGTGTTGACTTGTTGTCCCAGAAGCAAAGAAGACACTAATATATCGTAAACCCATTTGGCATACCATGATCCCAGTCGCTATCAAATCACAGCAGATATATTTTACTTGGATTTTTTATAACAAACAGTATTAAGAAGTATCAGGTGTTCTTATTTATTTCAAGTGAACAAAAAACTAACAAAAAAACAACACCCAAACACAAAAAAGCAGAAAATACGGTCAAGAAACAAAAAAAAATGGCAACAACATGAAATACGGTCAAGAAACTCGATATGCTAAAAAAATAAATATGTATTGGAACTTAACGCCGTAACATTAGTCGGATACATATGTTCTATTGAGCCGGAGCCAAAGCGTTGTTGTCCAATGAATTAATTAGTAATACGACTCATCGCTAATGACCATTTTTCCAATTATTTGATCTCCAGTTGACACACTGACACTCACCTGATATACTGGCACTCACCTGATATACTGACTCACCTGACACACTGGCACTCACCTGATATACTGGCACTCACCTGATATACTGACACTCACCTGATATACTGGCACTCACCTGATATACTGGCACTCACCTGATATACTGGCACTCACCTGATATACTGACACTCACCTGATATACTGGCACTCACCTGATATACTGACACTCACCTGATATACTGGCACTCACCTGATATACTGACACTCACCTGATATACTGACACTCACCTGATATACTGGCACTCACCTGATATACTGACACTCTGACACACTGGCACTCACCTGATATACTGGCACTCACCTGATATACTGACACTCACCTGATATACTGGCACTCACCTGATATACTGGCACTCACCTGATATACTGGCACTCACCTGATATACTGACACTCACCTGATATACTGGCACTCACCTGATATACTGACACTCACCTGATACTGGCACTCACCTGATATACTGACACTCACCTGATATACTGGCACTCACCTGATATACTGACACTCACCTGATATACTGGCACTCACCTGATATACTGACACTCACCTGATATACTGGCACTCACCTGATATACTGGCACTCACCTGATATACTGGCACTCACCTGATATACTGACACTCACCTGATATACTGGCACTCACCTGATATACTGACACTCACCTGATATACTGACACTCACCTGATATACTGGCACTCACCTGATATACTGGCACTCACCTGATATACTGACCTCACCTGATATACTGGCACTCACCTGATATACTGACACTCACCTGATATACTGACACTCACCTGATATACTGGCACTCACCTGATATACTGGCACTCACCTGATATACTGGCACTCACCTGATATACTGGCACTCACCTGATATACTGACACTCACCTGATACACTGACACTCACCTGATATACTGACACTCACCTGATATACTGGCACTCACCTGATATACTGACACTCACCTGATATACTGACACTCACCTGACACACTGGCACTCACCTGATATACTGACACTCACCTGATATACTGGCACTCACCTGATATACTGACACTCACCTGATATACTGGCACTCACCTGACACTGGCACTCACCTGATATACTGACACTCACCTGATATACTGGCACTCACCTGATATACTGACACTCACCTGATATACTGGCACTCACCTGATATACTGGCACTCACCTGATATACTGACACTCACCTGATATACTGGCACTCACCTGATATACTGACACTCACCTGACACACTGACACTCACCTGATACACTGGCACTCACCTGATATACTGACACTCACCTGACACACTGGCACTCACCTGACACACTGGCACTCACCTGATATACTGACACTCACCTGACACACTGGCACTCACCTGACACACTGACACTCACCTGACACACTGGCACTCACCTGACACACTGACACTCACCTGACACACTGGCACTCACCTGACACACTGGCTCACCTGACACACTGGCACTCACCTGACACACTGGCACTCACCTGACACTGACACTCACCTGACACACTGGCACTCACCTGACACACTGACACTCACCTGACACACTGGCACTCACCTGACACACTGACACTCACCTGACACACTGGCACTCACCTGACACACTGACACTCACCTGACACTGGCACTCACCTGACACACTGACACTCACCTGACACACTGACACTCACCTGACACACTGACACTCACCTGACACACTGGCACTCACCTGACACACTGGCACTCACCTGACACACTGACCTCACCTGACACACTGACACTCACCTGACACACTGACACTCACCTGACACACTGGCACTCACCTGACACACTGACACTCACCTGACACACTGACACTCACCTGACACACTGGCACTCACCTGACACACTGACACTCACCTGACACACTGGCACTCACCTGACACACTGGCACTCACTGACACACTGGCACTCACCTGGCACACTGGCACTCACCTGCACACTGACACTCACCTGACACTGACACTCACCTGACACACTGACACTCACCTGACACACTGACACTCACCTGACACACTGGCACTCACCTGACACTGACACTCACTGCCTGACACTCACCTGACACACTGGCACTCACCTGACACACTGGCACTCACTGACACACTGGCACTCACTGACACACTGACACTCACCTGACACACTGGCACTCACCTGACACACTGGCACTCACCTGACACACTGGCACCACCTGACACACTGGCACTCACCTGACACACTGGCACTCACCTGACACTGACACTCACCTGACACACTGACACTCACCTGACACACTGGCACTCACCTGACACACTGGCACTCACCTGGCACACTGGCACTCACCTGCACTGACACTCACCTGACACACTGACACTCACCTGACACACTGACACTCACCTGACACACTGACCTCACCTGACACACTGGCACTCACCTGACACACTGACACTCACCTGACACACTGGCACTCACCTGACACACTGGCACTCACCTGACACACTGGCACTCACCTGACACACTGGCACTCACCTGACACACTGACACTCACCTGACACACTGGCACTCACCTGACACACTGGCACTCACCTGACACTGACACTCACCTGACACACTGGCACTCACCTGACACACTGGCACTCACCTGACACACTGACCTCACCTGACACACTGGCACTCACCTGACACACTGGCACTCACCTGACACACTGGCACTCACCTGACACACTGACACTCACCGCACACTGGCACTCACCTGACACACTGGCACTCACCCTGACACACTGGCACTCACCTGACACACTGACACTCACCTGACACACTGACCTCACCTGACACACTGGCACTCACCTGACACACTGACACTCACCTGACACACTGGCACTCACCTGACACACTGGCACTCACCTGACACACTGACACTCACCTGACACACTGACACTCACCTGACACACTGGCACTCACACCTGACACACTGGCACTCACCTGACACACTGGCACTCACCTGACACACTGGCACTCACCTGACACTGGCACTCACCTGACACACTGGCACTCACCTGAACACTGGCACTCACCTGACACACTGGCACTCACCTGACACACTGACCTCACCTGACACACTGGCACTCACCCTGACACACTGGCACTCACCTGACACACTGGCACTCACCTGACACACTGACACTCACCTGACACACTGGCACTCACCTGACACACTGACACTCCTGACACACTGGCTCACCTGACACTGGCACTCACCTGACACTGCTCACCTGACACACTGGCACTCACCTGACACACTGACACTCACCTGACACACTGGCACTCACCTGACACACTGACACTCACCTGACACACTGGCACTCACCTGGCATTCGGTGATAATCAAACCGATTTACTGGTTGAATAGTTTTGCAGTAATGAGATTAGTCACGATTTACTGTAGTAATGACGCACCTGACGGGGGTGAAGGGGTGCTCTTACCTGTGTCTAATGAGATGTGTCGCAGCGAGTAATTGAGAGACGATTAGCCACACAGGTAAGCGAGCAGTAGAGCTGATTAATACTGTCATCTGAGTGTGTGTGTGTGTGTGTGTGTGTGTGATGTGTGGAAGGTATGACTTTAGTCGAAATTATAATACACACACACACACACACACACACACACACACACACACAACATATGCACCACACGCCACCATTTTACAACATTACCCAGAAGAAAGCCAGCCAGGCATTCCACACCGCGAGGCAAAAAACACAATTTGTCTTGTGCCATCTCGCCTGACGCGTGAAACAACGAGGCTTCCGGACACTTACGACCCCAGGGAGAGCCTGAGGGAGAGCCTGAGGGAGAGAGGAAGGGGTACAGGGAGAGATAAAGGTGAGGGAAAGAGCCATTGATGGAAATTAGAGGTCATGGGAGAAGATGAGGTGAGAGGGAGGGTGAGAGGGAGAGTGGGGGTGAGGGGTGAGGGGGGGGGTGAGGGGGTGAGTGGGAGGTGAGGGGGTGAGGGGTGGGGTGAGGGGTGAGGGAGGGTGAGGGGGTGAGTGGGGGGTGAGGGGGTGAGTGGGGGTGAGGGGTAGGGGTGAGAGGGTGAGAGGGTGAGTGGGGGGTGAGTGGAAGGGGGGGGGTGGGAGGGGTGGGTGGGGGTGAGGGGTGAGGGAGGGTGAGGGGGTGGGAGTGGGGGGGTGAGGGGTGAGGGGGGTGGAGGGGTGAGTGGGGGTGAGGGGTGGAGGGGAGGGTGAGGGGTGAGTGGGGGGTGAGGGGGTGAGGGGGTGTGGGAGGGGGTGAGGGGGGGTGAGTGGAGGGTGAGGGGGATGAGAGGGAGGTGTGAGGGGGGTGAGGAGAGAGGTGGAGGGGTAAGGGAGGGTGGGGGTGGGAGGGAGGGGTGAGGGGGGTGAGAGGGAGGGTGAGGGGGTGAGAGGGAGGTGGAGGGGGTGAGTGGGGGTGTGTAGGGGCAGAGAGAGGTGAGGGGGTGGGGTGGAGGTGAGGGGGGTGAGGGGAGGGGTGAGAGGGTGAGAGGGAGGGTGAGGGGGTGAGAGGGAGGAACGAGGGGTGAGGAGAGAGGGTGAGAGGGTAGAGAGGGTGGAGAGGGCAGAGAGGGTAAGGGGGTGAGGGGGGTGAGTGGGGGGGGGGTGAGGGGGTGAGTGGGGGTGAGGGGGGTGAGTGGGGGGGGAGGAGGGGTGAGGGGACAGAGGGAGGTGAGGGGGCTAAGTGGAGGGTGAGGGGGGTGAGGGGAGGGGGTGAGGGGGGGGTGAGAGAGAGGGTGAGGGGGGTGAGGGACGGTGAGGGGGGTGAGTGGGGGGGGTGAGGGGGTGAGTGGGGGGGTGAGGGGGTGAGGGGGAGGGGTGAGAGGGAGAGAAGGAGGGTGAAGGGTGAGACGAAAGGGAAGGAGAGAGGAAGGGCTGGATAAATAGGGAAGAAGAATGGAAGGAGAAAATAGAGTAAAGGAGTGAGATAGCCTGAATGAAAATTAAAGAGAGAGAGAGAAAGAAAGAAAGAAAGAAAGAAAGAAAGAAAGAAAGAATACCGCCAACAAAACAGAAACACAATATACACCAACACTAACATCTTTCCAGGTCTTCAAATGTTATATTGTGTCGCAACTCAATCATTCTCCACTCTCTCTATCTTAACACAAACAACACAAACAACAACAACAAAAATATGCGCACTATCTTACCATGAGATACCAATCGATCATCTGAAGTTAAAGAGAGAGAGAGAGAGAGAGAGAGAGAGAGAGAGAGAGAGAGAGAGAGAGAGAGAGAGAGAGAGAGAGAGAGAGAGAGAGAGAGAGAGAGAGAGAGAGAGTTGTGGGCTTGGGACGACAAATGTAACATGGTATCATTACTCACCTAGATTCCCTAAAGGCTAAGGCCATGTTATATTTTGGTTCTGGGTCCCTGGGAGTACGGTCGATGACATTACGGTCAGGAGCTGTGGGCGAGAACAAGACAAGTGACCTTTATTAGTACATTACATTACACTACAATTACAATGTAGTCTTGATTACATTTATTACATAACCTTTGACACTTAGGTAAACGGTGCTGCCTTACGTATTTTTATAAAGTTTGGGAATATTTTTTTATAGGTATGATAGTTCCCCCTCCTTCTTTTTGCCTTTACATCCGTTTTCTATCAGAATTCTTATGACGACTCGTTCCTCTTCAGTGGTCCGTCACACGATCCGAATATTTCATCATTTATTTAAACTCAAAGCCTCCAGACACGGTCCTCAGTTATGAAACCGAGGCAAACTTAAACCAGGTGTCTCTGGGTGTGTTCATTCTTAATGGCATAGGGAGTTAACTTTTTTTTATTGAAGGAGGGGGGGGGGCAGGGGGGTGGGGAGGGGGTGGAGAGGGGCAGGGGGTTGTTGGAGAATATATACTCAAATGGGATTATTTGCAGAATTGGCACCTATGTCTACTTCACCTGTAGATTAGACGCCCCAATTTATTTCACCTGTAGATTAGACACTACAGTTTATTTCACCTGAAGTTTAACTACCTTAATGCCAATCAAACCCATCCCAGTTAGAGTTACGGTGGTTAATCTTCAGGATATATAAGGTAGGGTGCCTTAGGTGATCCCTTAGATGACTAGGTTTAAGATATAACTAATGATATATTTTTCGTTGAATTTTGAGGAAGTTTGCAATAAATTATCTCCACTACCTCAAGTCCCTTAAATTTTCAAGATAAGTTAATATAACAAACTCTGTCATTTAAGTAAACGAAACTTTTACATTAGCAAAAACCTCTGGGATATTCTTGAGTAAACTTTCCTTCTGATTACTTCTAAATTTGTTATTAAACGTAAACACATAATGTACACTTTTCCAACACACACACACACACACACACACACACACACACACACACACACACCTGGGATCCTTTCAACACCTGGTCAACACGTCATGACAGGTAACCTTCAACACTGTACCTCTGACCACACAGGTAAATCTCTCGTCTCTGTCACCCACATCCACATAACTGACCTCTGACCCATAACCTCACATGACTTCAGTATAATAGTTAACACACACACTTAGCCCTTCCAGGATTAAGCCTCAGGTAATCAAATTAATTGCCAGGTGTTTTTTTCAGATACATATAACAATATTTATTATTTATTTTTAACTTTTCTATTGATTTTTTTTAATCTCTTTTACCTACAATTTAGTTATCAATTTCCCAGTATGTTTTAGCAAGAATTTAATGGTTTTTATATATAGTTTAACACTCTTGTACTGTAACTCTGTTTTTATCAATGGTTCGTTTTTTATTGTTAATTTCTTTTTGTATCGGACTGATTGTATTCCCTCATTTTACGTCGGGTTGTTTGAGCAAATAATTTCTAATATCATCGGATTAATGGCACCTAATTGTTTGCCACCTTTTCATGTGTTTTGGTACCGTAGACTGATACACCTGACATCACCTGAAGATAAGCTTACTCTTCAGCTTATTTCACCTGTTTCATTGTTGTGTTGTTTCAGGTGTTACAATATTACAGTAGTTTATTAGGTACAGATAGTAATAAATGTAATAATAGTATTTCTAAATATTCTATGTTGATATGTTCTTGACGCGTTCATTTTTATTTATTAATGTGTGCATGGAAATTATTACTGTTTGAATTGTACACAAAAATTTATATCATGATTTTTATAGATTTTTATTTTTTGGTGTTTGTTTTTTGTTCACCTGTAAAATGTACAGTACTGGGTATTTTTTTCTACCCCTTCAGCGCGGTAGTCATAGTTGTAGTTTTAGTTGTTGTAGTCGTAGTCGTAGTCGTCATAGAAGTAATAATCTTAGTCAATGTTGTAGTCGTGGTCGTAGTCGTAGCAGAAGTCGTCACAGTAGTCGTATAATCTACCTACCTCACCAACACATAATCCAGCTGCCTGAAACCTGATTCATAATATATACGAAATACAACATAACGACTCACCGACTGGCAGGGAGAGCGCGTCTTTGTCTTCACTCAACACTCATTACGACTAATTGCGACTCTGTTACGACACACAAAACGCGCTGCTTCACAAGACACCCGCGAGAAGTGTGTTTGGACCAAAGTAATGATTTGCAAGTGGAAAATGGCCTACATCCTGGTACTGTGTTTACATGTGATATTACAGCACCATGATACACTTTGTGGGAAAGAGAGATTCGTGGTGTGGGTAGATGATTGTGTATGCATGAAACGGTGGTGAGTCACGCCGGGGGAACTAGTCTAAAAAGTGTCTGATCTAATCTGCCTTCTCAATTATGTTCAGACTCCTCATTCTGACAGACACACACACACGCCCCGTAACAAAAGCAAAAGTAATTTGTATATCAAAGGGAAAAGACTCACTTCACCGTCAGGCTACAGAAAAAC
>NW_024746456.1:185000-265000 GCF_018991925.1 Homarus americanus | reverse complement strand
GCGTCCCCCCCCCCTCCCTTCTCTCTCTCTCTCTCTCTCTTTGCTTTAACCACTTCTCTTCTTTTAGTTAGTCTCTGAATCATAAATCTATCTCTCTCACTGTCTCTCGTATGTTTCAACACGTAATTTTTCAAAACATTCTTCTAATCTTTCCTTTCCTCCCTCGTTTATCCACACTTTCCCTCTCACACTTTTATCCTCACTATTTATCCCCCCATCTACATTTTTTCTACTTTCTTATTCACCTTTTTATTCTCTCTCTCTTTCAGATTTTCATTGTATTCATTCTTCTTCAATACGACATAATGTTTGTTGAAATAAATTATTATACTTTAAATAAATGCTAAGTCACTTTTATGTGCTTTAATGTTTTCTAAATTACTGTATTTAATTAACAACAACAATAAATAAATCACCAGCAGGAACTAAATCACCAACAATAAATAAATCACCAACAACTAAATCACCAACAAAAATATTTATATACATGATCTTATACATATTCTCCCTTATGTATTGTATACCATATAAACACACACACACACACACACACACACACACTTCTTCCATTTCCACATTTTTTTTTCACATGACAAAACAAACACACGCATATATTTTTTACAGTATATGTCCAGTTATCAGCAGCGTAGTCAAGCATAAACCAATGGATGATGAGGGAGGAGAGGGAAGGAGGGAGGGAGGGGAGGGAAGGAGGGGTGAGGAGGAGTAGGGAGGAAGGTCACAAAAAATATATTTCCTGTCCCTCCAATTTCGTGTTATTATATATATAGCCACAATGTCAGCTGTCAGTGGCATATGACACTGAATATTCATAATATAACTTGACGTGGTAGAATATATTATTGACGATTAATGTTTATTTTTAGGGGGTGGGGGAGGGAGGGAGGTGGAGAGGGATATATTACCCCAGGAATGGGTAATTAACACACAGAGTATGACAAGGTGTATAATAAAAAACACAGGTAAGGAGTCTGTTTGGTTGCTTGTTAGTGTCGTGGAGGTGAGTCAATTTTCTGTGTTTTTTGCGTGTTTTTATATAAAGGTATTGACTGTTTTGTGGTGGTAATAAACATGGTGTGAATAATGTGGGATTTCACTTTGTAGTAATTCTTACCTTTTTTCTTTTTATCACAATGTGTTTGTTCTCTGTTTTTTTTTTAGATTGTTAACGTTGTTTGTTGGAATTTTCCTTTGGGTGTGTGTGAGAGATCATATTCTGTCGATCAAGAAAATTCTCTCACTTGCATCACCATCACCACCTACCACCACCATCACCATCACCTACCACCATCACCATCACCACCACCATCACCACCACCACCACCACCACCACCACCACCACCACCACCACCACCACCACCACCACCTGCCACACCATCTACTCCCATTGCTATAAACATTTCTCTCATAACCTGCAATAAACATCGAGACTCGCGTTATCCACTCACCCCTCACGCTATAAATAAACACAAATGATTAATAAAAAAACCCATTTATTGTTCTGGTTCCGCTGTTGGACGACAAAAAAAACACCACATCTGGTTAAAACTGCTATACACTCTCTCATTTGCCTTTCACTCAACACTCTTTTAGTTCAGGTGAAATGGTCGTATTTACCTCATTGGTTTTATATATGTAGGGTGGTGTTATGTGAAGATTAGCCCCCCTAGTTTATTTCATTTTAAGATTAATCAGTCTAATAGTAATGTAATTAAATCTAATTTATGTTTTTTTTTAGTTAGATCTGATCTAATATAATATAACATAGATTTACATAACCTCGTCTATTATATTATAACCTAACCTAACCTAACCTAACCCAATGCTAACCTAATCCAACACTAATCATGACCTAACTATACTTAATCCAATCCTAACCTAACACTAACCTAACCCAACACTAACCTAACCTTACACTAACACTAACCTAACACTAACACTAACCTAACACTAACCTAACACTAACCTTACACTAACACTAACCTAACACTAACCTAACCTAACACTAACCTAACACTAACCTAACACTAACCTAACCTAACACTAACCTAACCTAACCCCTCCCTCAGGTAACATTAAGGTATTTTATCATCAGGTGAACTAAGCTTGAGGGGAAGAGACTGCAAATCATCAAAAAGTTTCATAAAATATTGTTTCCTCCACTGTGTCGTATTTACTCCCCTGGCTAAACTAAATTACCCTCACTTGGGGTCCGACGATTCTTATGGGTTGTGAACGATGTGAACGTCCTTTGTGAGTGAACGTTTGTGAATGTAACTAAATGGTCGAGTCAAGGTGAATGAGAATGATGTTCAATAAATGGTGTCTGGGCTTTTGTTAATGAGTTGTTTATTCTGCCTTAATGAAATGTTAATAGTTACCTGTGCTAATGAACAACCTGTGCGAGTAGACACCTGTGCTTAGATACCTGTGCTAGTAGACACCTGTGCTAGTAGACACCTGTGCTTAGATACCTGTGCTAGTAGACACCTGTGCTTAGATACCTGTGCTAGTAGACACCTGTGCTTAGATACACTATTAACAATAGACACTAGTAGACACCTGTGCTGATGTAGACATCTGTGCTTAGATACCTGTGCTAGTAGACACCTGTTAGTAGACACCTGTGCTAGTAGACACCGCAGTAACAGTAGACACCTGTGTTGGTAGACACCTGTGCTAGTAGACACCTGTGCTAGTAGACATCTGTGCTAGTAGACATCTGTGCTTAGATACCTGTGCTAGTAGACACCTGTGTTAGTAGACACTATTAACTGAAATAAACACCTGTGCTATTAGACATCTGTGCTAGTAGACACTATTGCTAGTAGACACCTGTGCTAATAGACACCTGTGCTAGTAGACACCTGTGCTAGTAGACATCTGTGCTTAGATACCTGTGCTAGTAGACACCTGTGTAGACACCTGTGCTAGTAGACACCTGTGCTAGTAGACACCTGTGTTGTGAACACCTGTGCTAGTAGTACCTGTGCTTAGATACCTGTGCTGTGTAGACATCTGTGTAGATACCTGTGCTAGTAGACACCTGTGCTAGTAATTTTACCTGTGCTAGTGAACACCTGTGCTTAGATACCTGTGTTAGTAGACACCTGTCTTAGATACCTGTGCTAGTAGACACCTGTGCTTTAGACACCTGTGTTAGTAGACACCTGTGCTAGTAGACACCTGTGCTTGAATACCTGTGCTAATAGACACCTGTGTTAGTAGACACCTGTAGCGTGAACTTGCCTGTGTTGAAATGAACACCTGTGCTGAAGTAGACACCTGTGCTGAAGCCAGACATCTGTGTAGATACCTGTGCTAGTAGGCACTGTGCTAATAGACACCTGTGCTAGTAGACACCTTTGCTAATAGACATCTGTGCTGATAGACACCTGTGCTAATAGACACCTGTGCTAGTAGACACATGTGCTAGTAGACACCTTTGCTAATAGACACCTGTGCTGATAGACATCTGTGCTAATAGGCACCTGTTCTAATAGTCACCTGTGCTATTAGACACCTGTTCAAATATTTACCTGTGCTAGTAGACACCTAACTAACGAATTTAAAGGGCGTTTGTTTATGAAGAAAATGGTAAGCAATTTTATGCCCTAAGATCGTTACGGTAATTAGTGACAGGTAAAACGCAGGTAAATACGAAAGAGTCAAGGTAAATTCAATGCGTGAGTGAGTGAGTGAGCTAGTGAGTGAGTGGTTCAGTAGGCAAGCTACACACACACACACACACACACACACACACACACACACACACACACACACACACACACACACACACCCATCACACCCTCACCCCACCCACCCCTTTCTCCCACACACCCACCCAGCACCTCCCACACCCACCCAGTACCTCCACACCCACCCAGCACCCTCCACACACCCACCCAGCACCATCACACCACCCAGCACCCCCCACCCACCCAGCACACCCCCCACCCGCCACCCAGCACCCCACCCACCAGCACCCTCCCACACCCACCCAGCACCCCCACACCCACCAGCACCACCCACCCACCCAGCACCCCACATCCACCCAGCACCTCCACACCACCATCACCTCCAGCACCCCCCACCCACCCAGCACCCCACACCCACCCAGCACCCCCCACCCACCAGCACCTCTCACACCCACCCAGCCTCCCAGCACCCCCCACACCCACCCAGCACCCTCCACCCACCCAGCACCATCCCACCCACCCAGCACCCCACACCACCCAGCACCCCCCACACCCACCCAACACCCTCCACACACGCACCCAGCCTCCACCTGCCACCCAGCACCTCCCACACCCACCCAGCACCCCCACACCCACCCAGCACCCCCCACACCCACCCAAAAGAATTACATACAGACAAAGCAATTATGTACTCCTCACCTCTTGCATATGCAGTACATTTGAGAGCTGATGATGTAGTTGCCACTCAAAACTCCGTAAAAATAATGACCCCAGTTAAGCAATTATTTGTATGATTAATTAGTATCGGGTCTAAGCCTAGAATAAAAAACCTCATTTACAAAACACAGTTGCCAGCATAATACTCTCTAATGAATACTAATCACAAGGGTTATTAATGTGTTCAATTTCGGTAAAAAAAAAAACTACTCTAATTGCAAATATACCAATCGAATCCATTTTAATTACCTTGTGTGTGTGTGTTTGTGTGTGAGATGATTGACTGCCAAATCAGTTTTTTTTTTTTTTGTCTAAATAGAGAAAGTATAAGTGTGTGTATAAGTATAAATGTAGGTGTAAGTTTAAGTGTAAGTGGAGTATAAGTGTAAGTGGATGAATAGGAAAGAGACGCTTGGTGTGTGTGTGTAAGAGAGAGAGACACACGACAGAGAGAGAGAGATAGAGAGAGAGAGAGAGAGAGAGAGAGAGGAGGAGGGGGGGTAGCGTCGAGCCTTGGGGAACACTGTATGAAGAATGATGTTTATTGTATCACCAAACGCAGTAAATAATTCACTCTGCTCACACAATCTAGTTAACTGACATCCTATACTGCTTTATTGAAGAATGAAACTGATTCATTCATAAAACTGCAACTGTTGATTCAGAGGTTTTACAAATACATACAAACGTTGCATCTATTGATTCAAGTTCACTTATTCATTCATTTAAAAACAGAAATTTTTCATTCAGTTGTATAGGTGTTATTTCCGACTTGTGACACTACGCTGATTCACTGAGAAAGTGCAATGAACCATACGAAACCTTGCAGTGAATCATGCGTAACCTTCCACCTAGTTAATTGAATCATTCGAATCCGTACACATTGAATCATTTGAAACCTTACACTGAGTTAATAGAGTCATTCGAAACCTTTCACTGAATCATTCGAAACCTTTCACTGAATCATTCAAAACCTTCCACCGAGTCAATTGAGTCATTCAAATCCACCACCTTACACTGAATCATTCGAGACCTTCCACTCAGTCAATAGTCACTCGAAACCTACACATTGAATCATTTGACTCATTCGAAACCATAGAAAGACTCATTAGAATACAGATGGCCCATAGAAGATGGAATGGAATCATCCACTGAAATATGATCCATAGTACAGTTTCTCTCCTCACCCACCACAATCTGTTTATATACCTAACCTAACCTAACCGAACCCAACCTAACCTAACCTAACTTTATCCAGATTTTCCCTCTTGCTCTCTATTTTTTGTGTTTTTTTGGTGCAATAGATCAAAGAATCAGGCCACGAGGGGAAGTTGACTAGTACTTGATAGTAACTGAGGTACAAAGGTAAAACTCAAATATTCGCCTGTTTGCCCTCCAGGGTATCTCTCCAACTTTGTGTTTGGATACAACAAGCAGAGAAAATGTCCGGAGATTACTCGTACATATTTCAGGTTATGGCGGTAAACACACACAGATACACACAGGGACACACACAGAAGGACACACACACACACACACTCAAGTACACATATAGATATACATAACCACAGGCAGACACACACACACACACACACACACACACACACACACACACACACACACACACACACACTCAAGTACACATATAGATATACATAACCACACACACACACACACACACACACACACACACACACACACACACACACACACTCAAGTACACATATAGATATACATAACCACAGGCAGACACACACACACACCACACACACACACACTCAAGTACATATAGATATACATAACCACAGCAGACATACACACACACACACACACACACACACACACATCAAGTACACATATAGATATACATAACCACAGGCAGACACACACATACACACACACACACACACACACACACACACACACACACACACACACACACACACTCAAGTACACATATAGATATACATAACCACAGGCAGACACACACATACACACACACACACACACACACACACACACACACACACACACACACACACACACACACACACACATAATTAAGGTCGTATATGTGTTTGTAATAGCCAGGAGGTAGTTACCGAGTTTAGAGTAAGTTAGGACGAATAACAAGACGGATGTAAACTAAACCTGAATTACGGTAATTGGTAACATTCACTGTTCTATCGAGGTGTTACCATATTTTGTTGACTGATTATTTATGATAATTAATCCTAACATAATAACATTCCAAATACGATTAATTATTACGTTTGTGTTATTATTATTCCAGTAAATTTAATCCATGTATAGTAAAATGAATTCAATCTAATTTACGGTATTTTCTTTTACTTTGATGCTTGAACCAAACTTTAATCAGGTTAGGTTAGGTTAGATTAGGTTAGGTTAGATTAGGTTAGGTTAGGTTAGGTTAGGTTAGTAAGGTTAGATTAGGTTAAGTCAGATGAAGTTATATACTATGTCACTTCCCAGTCTACCAACAACGATATATCAGTCCTCATCACCACCACCACCACCACTACACCACCACCACCACCACCACCACCACTATCACCACTACACCACTACACCACCACTCACTACACCCTACCACCACTACACCACTACACCCCACCACCACCACCACCACTATCACCACTACACCCCACCACCACCACATCCCACACATCATTCCCATCACCTCAATATTTCTCTATTTCTTCCTCTCAACACCACATTCACCCGACATATCACCTCTGAGTACCTCTTTCCTGTCCCTACCAACACATTCCTTGTATCCAGAGTCCATATTTCACACTCATATAACGCCATCATGTCAACAAGTCACCTACAGATATATAACCATCTTTGTTTTCTTTTGTGTATGTCTGTATTTCTCAGTCTGTTGTTTTATTTCTATTTAGCTTTTGTTATTTTTGTGGTTTAGTCTGTTTATCATTGGCTTTTGTTTATTGACATATGCGACTGTCGGATATCTAGTGCAGTAGTTCTCTTTGTGTCTGTATACAAGGAAATATTTCTCTGTCTCTTTCTCTCTCCCTGTATGTCTCTCTCTCTCTCTTTCTCTCTCCCTGTATTTCTCTCTCGTTTTATCTCTCCCTGTATCTCTCTCTCCCTTTCTCTCTCCCTGTATCCCTCTCTCCCTGTATCCCTCTCTCTCTTTCTCTCTCCCTGTATGGCTCTCGTTTTATCTCTCCCTGTATGTCTCTCTCTCTTTCTCTCTCCCTGTATGTCTCTCTCTCTCTCTCTTTCTCTCTCCCTATATCTCTCTCTCTCTTTCTCTCTCCCTGTATGTCTCTCTCTCTCTTTCTCTCTCCCTGTATCTCTCTCTCTCGTTTTATCTCTCCCTGTATCTCTTTGTCTTTATCTCTCCCTGTATCTCTTTGTCTTTATCCCTCTCTGTCTCTCTTTGTATATATATGAGACAGACAGACAGACAGGCAGACAGACAGACAGAGAGAGCCAACAAAACACGTATCCAACATTACATTCAATTCTCGTAACCTTTATTTGGAATAAATCTTTCCGCAGGAGTTCCGGTTAAATTACGATTGAATATTAATATACATTTGTGAATTATCATGCACGAACTGAACCACCATTAAATATATCTCTCAAAAAAAAAAATTATATATATAGAAGGCCAGGAACGATATATAACACACACACACACACACACACACACACACACACACACACACACACACACACACACACACACACACACACACGAAAATTTGGTCACTCAAAAGAAGAAAAGTAAGAAGATTTAAAATGAGGAAAAAACAGAAAAATACAAACTCAAGTACACATTTAAAACGCAGACAAACAGACAGGCGGACCCAAACCCATCACATTACCAGAGAAAAACAACAAGAAACAGAGAGAGAGAGAGAGAGAGAGAGAGAGAGAGAGAGAGAGAGAGAGAGTCCTCCATCTCTTGCACTCATTTTCCTGTGTGGTGTTTTAAGAGAATAAATCGTCTCAGAGTGGAGCACTAAGGAGAAGACCGCCACTTTTAAGGCGCCTCCCCAAGATTTTCTCTCAGGTTGGCGACACTTGTTTTACCTGGAGTGAGTTCTCTTTGATGTTGGGAGGGGGATGTTGCTACCCTGACATCCTCTCTCTTTCGCTGCCACCCTGCCACCCTGATCTTTCGCTGCCACCCTGCCACCCTCTCTCTTTCGCTGCCACCCCTGCCACCCTGAGCTTTCGCTGCCACCCTGCCACCTTGATCTTTCGCTGCCACCCTGCCACCTTGATCTTTCGCTGCCCTGAGCTTTCGCTGCCACCCTGCCACCCTGCCACCCTGATCTTTCGCTGCCACCCTGCTACCTCCTATAACCCTGCCACCTTCTATCCTGCTTGCCACCCATCTGTACCCTGCCTTCTATAACTGCTGCCACCTTCTATCACCTTGCCACCATCCTGTCACCCTGCCACCTTCATAACCATGCCACCCTTCCTATCACCCACCACCCTTCCTAACCATACCACCACCCTATCCTTACCACCACCCACATCCTATCACCTGCCACCCTCCTATCACCTTGCCACCTCCCAATCACCTTGCCACCCATCCTATCACTTACTGCCTCCTTATCACCCTGCCACCCTCCCTCCCTGATGTTGTTATTCCTCTCCACTGAATCATTACAACCTCCTGTGATCATCGTGACAGCATTTTTTTAATTATCCTGTACTATTTCTTTCCCCCTCTGTGTCTGTCTGTCTCCCTCTCTCTTTCTCTCTCTCTCTCAACTTTTATCTTTCCGTTTCTCTTCATCTCTTCTATATTTCTTTCTTTCTTTGTCTCTCTCTCTCCTACGATATTTTCTGTTTATTACAATACCTATTTAATTATCACGTATTCTCCCCCTATTTCTCTTTTTCTCTCTCTCTGACGCCTTGATTCTTCCTGGGATTATCTCATATTCTCTCTCTATTTGTATGACTTATAATTCATCACATATTCTCCCTCCCTCCATCTTCCTCTCTCTCTCTCTCTCTCTCTCTCTCTATTCCACTCTTTCACTCTCATCTCGTTATTCCTGTTCACTGAGCCATTACGTCTTCCTCTGATTATAACAAATCTTTATTATGATGTATTGTCTCTCTCTCTCTCTCTCTCTCTCTTTCTTTCTTTCTTTCTTTCTGTTTTTTTCTCTTTCTCTCTATTTCTCTTTTTCATCTCGTTATTCCTGTTCTTCGTCCACATCTTTCTCTCTCTCTTTTTTCTTTCTTTCTTATTTTTATCTCCATTTCTCTCTTTATCTTTTTTTTAGGTTAGGTTAGGTTAGGTTAGGTTAGCGTCGGGAGGCGTCACCTAGCATGAAATACTTTAAACCATAATAAATCCTTCTCTACACCCTCCCACACACTCCCCACCACCCCCCAACCTCCTTCACCCTCCACCACCCCCTACCTCTTCACCCTCCACCACCCCTACCTCCTTCACCCTCCACCACCCCTACCTCCTTCACCCTCCACCACCCCTACCTCCCTTCACCCTCCACCCTACACCCTTCACCTCCACCCACCCCTACACTCCTTCACCCACCCACCACCCCTACATATCCTCCACCACCCTACACTCCTTCACCGTCCACCCACCCCTACCCCTCCTTCACCCTCCACCCCACCCCTACCTCCTTCACCCTCCACCCACCCCCTGCACTCCTTCACCTCCACCACCCCTACCTCCTTCACCCTCCACCACCCCCTACTGCTCCTTCACCCTCCACCACCCCCCCTGCTCCTTCACCTCACCACCCCCTACCTCCTTCACCCTTCACCACCCCCACCTCCTTCACCCTCCACCACCCCTACCTCCTTCACCCTCCACCACCCCTACGCTCCTTCATCCCTCCACCACCCCCCCTGCTCCTTCACCTCCACCACCCCTACACTCCTTCACCGTCCACCACCCCTACACTCCTTCCTCCTCCACCACCCCTACCTCCTTCACCCTCCACCACCCCCTACACTCATGCCCTCCACCACCTGCTCCTTCCTCCACCGCCCTACCTCCTTCACCGTCCACCACCCCTACCTCCATCACTCTCCACCACCCCCTACCTCCTTCACCCTCCACCTCCTACCTCCTTTGCCTCCACCCTACACTCCTTCACTCTCACCCACCTCCTGCACTCCTTCACTCTCCACCCCCTACACTCCTTCACCTCCACCACCCCTACCTCCTTCACCCTCCACCACCCCTACACTCATGCGTCCACCCCTACCTCCTCACCCTCCACCACCCTACACTCCTTCACACCCACCACCCCTCACTCCTTCACCTCCACCACCCCCTACACTCCTTCACCTCCACCACCCCCAACACTCCTTCACCCTCCACCACCCTACCTCCTTCACCCACTCACCCACCCCTACCTCCTTCACCCTCCTCCACCACCCCTCACTCCTTCACCCTCCACCACCCCTCACTCCTTCACCCCTCCACCACCCCAACCTCCTTCACCCTCCACCACCTCCTCCTCCTTCACTCTCCACCACCCCTACGCTCCTTCACCCTCCACCACCTCCTCACTCCTTCACCCTCCACCCACCCCTACCTCCCTTCACCCTCCACCACCCTACCTCCTACCCTCCTCCACCACCCCCTACACTCCTTCACCCTCCACCACCCCTACCCCTCTTCACCCTCCACCACCCCCTTCACCTCACACCTCCTGCCTCCTTCACTCTCCACCCACCCCTACACTCAGCACCTCCACCACCCCTCAGCACCCTCCACCACCCTACACTCCTTCACCGTCCACCACCTACACTCTTCACCCTCCACCACCCCTGCTCCTTCACCCTCCACCCACCCTACCTCCTTCCTCCACCCCCTACACTCCTTCACCTCCACCACCCCCCTACCTCCTTCACCCTCCACCACCCCCTACACTCCTTCACCCTCCACCACCCCTCCTCCTTCACCCTCCACCACCCCTACACTTCTTCACCCTCCACCCCTCACCCCTTCACCCTCCACCACCCCTACACCCCTTCACCCTCCACCACCCCTATCCCCTTCACCCCTCCACCCCTACACTCCTTCACCCTCCACCACCCCCCCTACTTCTTCACCCTCCACCACCCCTACACCCCTTCACCTCCACCACCCCCTACACTCCTTCACCCTCCACCACCCCTCCTCCTTCACCCTCCACCACCCCCTGCCTCCTTCACCCTCCACCACCCCTACACTCCTTCACCCTCCACCACCCCCTACACTCCTTCACCCTCCACCCCTACCTCCTTCACCCTCTACCCCCTACCTCCTTCACCCCTCCACCACCCCTACACTCCTTCACCTCCACCACCCCTACCTCCTTCACCCTCCACCACCACCCCCTACCTCCTTCACCCTCCACCACCTCCCTACCTCCTTCACCCTCCACCACCTCCTACGCTCCTTCACCCTCCACCACCCCTACACTCCTTCACCCTCCTCCACCACCCCTACCTCCTTCACCCTCCACCACCCCTACACTCCCTTCACCCTCCCACCACCCCAACACTCCTTCACCCTCCACCCACCTCCTACACTCCTTCCTCTCCACCCACCCCCTACCTCTTCACCCTCCACCACCCCCCTACTGCTCTTCACCTCCACCACCCTACCTCCTTCCACCACCCCCTACCTCCTTCACCCTCCACCACCCCCTACCTCCTTCACCCTCCACCACACCTCACTCCTTCACCTCCACCACCCTACACTCCTTCACCTCCACCACCCCTACACTCCTTCACCCTCCACCACCCCACTCCCTTCACCCTCCACCACCCCCCTCACTCCTTCACCCTCCACCCACCCCCTACACTTCTTCACCCTCCACCACCCCTACACCCCTTCACCCTCCACCACCCCTCACCCCTTCACCCTCCACCACCTACACTCCTTCACCCTCCACCACCCCTACTGCTCCTTCACCCTCCACCACCCCTACACTTCTTCACCTCCACCACCCCCTACACCCCTTCACCTCCACCCCCTACCTCCTTCACCCTCCACCACCCCTACCTCCTTCACCTCCACCACCCCACTCCTTCACCCTCCACCACCCCTACCTCCTTCACCCTCCTGCCCCCCCTACACTCCTTCACCCTCCACCCCACCCCCCTGCCTCCTTCACCTCCACCACCCCATCACATGCCTCCACCACCCCCCTACCTCCTTCACCCTCCACCACCCCTACACTCCTTCACCCCTCCACCACCCCCTACCTCCTTCACCCTCCACCACCTCCTACCTCCTTCACCTCCACCACCTCCTACCTCCTTCACCCTCCACCACCCCCTACACTCCTTCACCCTCCACCACCCCTACACTCCTTCACCCTCCACCACCCCTCACTCCTTCCTCCACCCACCCCCTACCTCCTTCACCCTCACCACCCCTACATATTCACCCTCCCCTACACTCCCTTCACCTCCACCACCCCCTACACTCCTTCACCCTCCACCACCCCTACACCCTTCACCTACCACCATAAAAAAATACAAAAAATAACAAACCATAAACCAAGTCAGACATCAGTGTTAATTAAACCTTCCCTAGAACATTTTGGGGTAAAGTTACATCTCCTGTCATATACCTTCCATCAGTTCTAAGTCATCTTGTAAAAAAAAGAAAAAAAAGTAAAAAAAGTCTTGGGAACTCTGGCCAGCGGACGACTTGGTAAATAGAGTTGAGAGAAACATTCATCTCTCTCTGGGTCAGTGGAGTCTTAAACTTTCAGTAAAAATATCATGTTTTATTCATCGTCATAGTTAGGTTAGGTTAGGATAGGATAGGATGGGGTTAGGTTAGGTTAGGTTGGGTTAGGTTAGGATAGGTTAGAGTTAGGTTAGCTTAGGATAGGTTAGGTTAGGTTAGCTTAGGTTAAGAAGGCTATAAAATTATTAATTCCCTTGTATTCTCCTTAAAATACTAATCCAGTGTGTGTGTGTGTGTGTGTGTGTGTGTGTGTGTGTGTGTGTGTGTGTGTGTGTGTGTGTGTGTGTGTGTGTGTGTGTGTGTGTGTGTGTGTGTGTGTGTGTGTGTGTATGTGTGTGTGTGTGTGTGTGTGTGTGTGTGTGTGTGTGTGTGTGTGTGTGTGTGTGTGTGTGTGTGTGTGTGTGTGTGTGTGTGTGTGTGTGTGTGTGTGTGTGTGTGTGTGTGTGTGTGTGTGTGTGTGTGTGTGTGTGTGTGTATGTGTGTGTGTGTGTGTGTGTGTGTGTGTGTGTGTGTGTGTGTGTGTGTGTGTGTGTGTGTGTGTGTGTGTGTGTGTGTGTGTGTGTGTGTGTGTGTGTGTGTGTGTGTGTGTGTGTGTGTGTGTGTGTGTGTGTGTGTGTGTGTGTGTGTGTGTGTGTGTGTGTGTGTGTGTGTGTGTGTGTGTGTGTGTGTGTGTGTGTGTGTGTGTGTGTGTGTGTGTGTGTGTGTGTGTGTGTGTGTGTGTGTGTGTGTGTGTGTGTGTGTGTGTGTGTGTGTGTGTGTGTGTGTGTGTGTGTGTGTGTGTGTGTGTGTGTGTGTGTGTGTGTGTGTGTGTGTGTGTGTGTGTGTGTGTGTGTGTGTGTGTGTGTGTGTGTGTGTGTGTGTGTGTGTGTGTGTGTGTGTGTGTGTGTGTGTGTGTGTGTGTGTGTGTGTGTGTGTGTGTGTGTGTGTGTATTGATGATGTGTACCAACTCATTACCTCCCTGCCACGCCAGCAGTATGTGGTCACCCTCGTCAGGAAGCGGCGTCCTAGAGGGAAGAAAGCCTCTCACTACCCCAGCAGGAAGGGGCTCATTCCCGGCGTGTGTGAGGGACATAACCAGGCAGTCAAGGACCCCTGGAACATCCTCACTACAAAGGGCCTGGAACCTACCTCAGGATAATGAGAACCTGGAGGTGGGAGGTGACAGCTCCTTTAGGCGTCTCTCAGTCTCTATCTCTCTCTCTATCTCCCTCACTCATTTTTCTTTTTCTCATTCCACAATTCGTCTCATTATTTATCTTAGTCTTTCTCTTTGTCAATTTTCCGCCTGTTTCTCTCTCTCTAGTTCTCTCTCCCTCCTCCTATCTCTTTTTCTGTCTTAGTTAACCATCTAATTCTTCCCTTAATTCTCTCTCTCTCTCTCACTCTCTCTCTCTGTCTCTCTCTGTCAGTCTGTCTCTCTCCCTGTCTCTCTCTCTCTGTGCTTTGCTCTCTTAGTGCGTTCTGTCTCTCAATTGTCTTTATATTTATCTATCTTTCTCCTCCATCTTCCTATCTCTCATCCTACCAGTTTCTCTGTCTCTCAATTTACTGTCTCTCTCTCTCTTTCTCTCTCTCTCTCTTTGCTCCTTCTACAAATCTCTCCCTCGCTCTCTCTCTCTTAATTTAATGTCCAATTCTCCCTCTATCTCTCTCCTTCTCCTACCGATCTATCTCTCCGTCTCTCATGAATCGAACACGTATATATTACCCTCTTAGTCCCGGCTAGTATAATTCTCCTTTAGAGACAGAAGCTATAATCGACGAGTCATATATATAAATCGGGACCAGAGGAATGTTGGGGGTCTCTCTCTCTCTCTCTCTCTCTCTCTCTCTCTCTCTCTCTCTCTCTCTCTCTCTCTCTCTCTCTCTCTATCTCTCTTTTTGTCTCTCTTCGGCATTTCATTTTCTCATCTCTCTTTCATTCTATGCTCTTTATCTCTTTTCTCTATGTCTCTCTGGTCTTTTACTCTCTGTTTCTCTCATTCTATGTCCTTTATCTCTTTCTCTCTATCTCTCTGTTTTTCTCTCCTGGTGTTCGACAGATCTCCAAATACCCAAGACGTGTCCTGGGCCGCATCTGAGAGACGCTGTCGGCTGGATGTACTCCAAGAGATTAGCAGTGGGGGAGGGGGAGAAGGTAGGGGAGGAAAGTACTTAGGGAGAGAGTAGGGGAGAGGGAGAGAGGGAGGTGGAGTGTTGAGGACAGATGCTATATTAATTAGTGTAGACACGTGGGCACATACATACATACATACATACATACATACATACATACATACATACAGGTAAAGTAATCAAAGTGACCGTGACACCTTCCTCTTTAATTATAATGAAAGAAACAAAAAAAAAAGATTAAAAAAACACGGATCCAAGCATGAATATTCAAATTGTCTGACTAACATGACAAGTACAGGTAACAGAAAAAAATAAAAACTACAAAAAAACCGTAAAGTCTCCAACAGTAACAGATTAAAAAAAAAAAAAAAAGTTCCACCCAAAAAAATTCTAAAAAAAAAGCGTAAAATCTCTCAGTATTTGATCCAATATCGAATTGTGATTTCATTTAGTCGCGACCAAAATTCTGTTCGCAAAATGCATTTCGATATTCGCAGAGAATCTAAGAGCTGGTGAACACATTTCACTCGCCATTATATAGATATAAAAGTTGATATATATTTTCAGCACGAAGGTTACATTATCTGTTGCAAATGTTAAATAGAGTTATATCTTACTCAGAACAAATGCTTTTGACGCGCAATTTGCAGTTAACATGAAGAGGGGGGTCGGTGAAATTAGGGCAGTGGAGTGGGAGGGTTCATATGCCAGTGTCTGGTGGGGGAGAGGAGGGGGAGTGGGTGGGGGGAGGGGTTCATAGCCAGTGTCTGGTGGGGGAAGGAGAAGTGGGTGGGGGGAGGGGTTCCTTAGCCAGTGTCTGGTGGGGGAGAGGGGGGAGTGGGTGGGAGAGGAGTGGGTGGGGAGGGTTCATAGCCAGTGTCTGGTGGGGGAGAGGAGGAAGTGGGTGGGGGGTTCCTTAGCCAGTGTCTGGTGGGGGGGAGAGGAGGGGGAGTGGGTGGGGGGAGAGGAGGGGTGATCTGGTGGACCTGAACAACTGTAGTATTTATTAGTTTCTATTAGATTTTGTTCCATTTAGTATAATTGTTTGACGAGTGAGAGTTCTTCTTCCTTTATCTTCTTCTCCTCCATATCCCTGTCCTCCTCCTTCTTCTCCTCCTTCATCTCCCTTATTCCAAGTAAATTAATTTCAAGGAGAGGGAAGAAAGACGTTCCATCTCTCACCGTACAATACAAATGTTAACAAATGTCCATACGCATCTCTATAAAAAAAACCCACTTCTTCCTTATTCTTCTCCTTCGTCTTTTTGTTATTCTACTTAGTTCCTCTCCTTTCTTCTTATTCTGGTTATTCCCCATCATCTCATTTTCCGTCCCTCTTCTCTTTTCCTTGTTTCCGCCAACCTATTCAGAAAGTCTTAGCATCATATCATTTATTATTCTATGTTCCTCTCTATTCTTCTTCCATCCTCTTCCCACCTCCATCTTTATCATCTTCCCTCCCCCTTTCTTCGCATGTTTCCTCTCCCTGACGTTCTCTTATGCTCTTCTCACTTCCTTTCTTTTCTCACTTGATCTCCGTCGAGCGAAACATTCACTCCTTCCCCTTTGAAATGTCGAAGATAGATGGTTTTACACCCGTGAGTCGGTCGTTTAACACCCACCTCACAAGCAGAGTGTGGTGAAGTGCTTTATCCTCGACGGTGCACGTGTCACATGGATGGCAGGGAAAGGTCGTCCTCGAAGGTGCACTATATAGGTGGCAGAGAAAGGTTATCCTCGAAGGTGCACTATACAGGTGGCAGGGAAAGGTTCGTCCTCGAGAGCGCACGAGTGACAAATCTCTCCCCTCGGTCGTGTGTGTTGTCGGGTTGAGGAGACGATGTTGATACTATATTTCTCAATGTTGTAATTTTTCTGGTTTCTCTTAGACGTTCAAACACTACTTAAACTCGTCTATAAACATTACTTAAACTCGTCTATAAACATTACTTAAACTCGCCTATAAACACTACTTAAACTTGTCTATAAACACTACTTAAACTAAGTCTATAAACATTACTTAAACTCGTCTATAAACACTACTTAAGCTCGCCCTATAAACTTTCTTAAACTTGTCTATAAACGCACTACTTAAACTCGTCTATAAACATTACTTAAACTCGTCTATAAACATTACTTAAACTCGCCTATAAACACTACTTAAACTTGTCTATAAACACTACTTAATCTCGTCTATAAACATTACTTAAACTCGTCTATAAACACTACTTAAACTCGCCTATAAACACTACTTAAACTTTTCCAAATAAGCGAAAAAAAAACGAAACACGAAATAAAACAAAAGATGAATCAGTGTTGCCATAAAGGATCATCAGGTGTTTAGAGGACTAATGTCTTCATAAGTGACAGTTTTCATGTTAATGGCCCCAAGATCTGGTTCAGGAAACTTTAGTGGCGTAATGGGAGTGAAGTTTAATGGTATAAAATTATACAGTTTGTTCTGTCACCAGGAGGTCCTGTGGTTGATTAAAACACCGGAGTTTAGCTGGGGAAAAGATTGGGTTTTGGGGAAGGTTTGAGATAGTTATATTCAGTTAAAGGTTTGGATCCCATTAAGATTAGAGACCAAACCTAACCTGACAAAATCTAACCTAACCTAACCAAACCTAACCTAAAGGTGAAATAAACTTGGATAAAAATCTTCACATGACCTCAAGAATTACCAATAAATTACAGGTGTGCTAATTACCATACAGGTGACAGTATCATCATAAATTTACAGCTTCAGAAGTAAAGTACAGGCAACACTGGTTTATGGGCCACCTAGCGTTAATATCATAAGGGTGTTATATAAAAAGAGGATAAAATCTATGTCGTGTTGGAATTAGAGATTTTAATTGCATTTCATCGTATGACGTATTGCCATTTTGCCCCCCCCCCCTCCCCAAAGCGGGTATTCCCCTCCTCAAAAAGGTGAAACAGTTAAAAGGTTTTAATTGAAGTCTGTAATAACGTTACCTGCCAATGCATCCCTCGCTTTAGAAATTACCTGTCACTCTCTCAGCTTACTCGTTTCCTTTCCCACACCTCCTCTTCCCCTTCCATCTCTCTTTCTCTCTATGCTTCCCTCTTCCGTTTCCCCTCGTCCACTCCTTTCCCATTCGTATATCCTCTCCCTTGTCCCTCTCGCTTTTCCCCTTACTCGTTTCTCACTTACACTCCCCTTCTTCTTCTCCCTCCTCTTCCGCCTCTCTTTCCTCCCTCCTTTCTCTCATCCTCCGTCTTTTTTTTCTCCTTCCTACTTCCATCTCCCCTTTCCTCTCCCCCATCTTCTCCCCTTTCTCATTTCCTTTTTTTTCTTCTCCTTTTCCTCTCTGTCTACTCCCCTCTCCCTCCTCGTCTTTCTCTCCCCTTTGCTTTTTCATTATTTTTGGGGAGTTTCCTGTCGTTTTCCCTCTCTTCCCTTCTCGTTCCTCTCATCTCACTTTCTCCTATCAACATCCTTCCCTCATCTCACCCCTCCTCACCCCATCTCACCTCACTCACCCCCTCCCCCTCCTCCCTCAGCCTCTCCTGACACCTCCAACGCTCCTCTCACTATTTACTTCCAGCCTCCAGTATTTTCCAATAGAAAATAATCCTTTTCTAGTCAAAGGAGGCGCTGTGCCAGAGTCTTCCCCTTCAGGAGCTGTGACCTGGAACCTTCACACACACATACACACACCAACACCTTTCCCCAACACCTCACACACACACACACACACACACACACACACACACACACACACACACACACACACACACACACACACACACACACACACACACACACACACACCTCTCTCACACACACACACAACACCTCTCTCCCACACACACACACACACACACACCAACACCTCTACCACACACACACACACACCAACACCTCTCTCACACACACACACACAACACCTCTCTCACACACACACACACACACACACACAACACCTCTCTCACACACACACACACACACACACACACACACACACACACACACACCAACACCTCCTCTCTCACACACACACACACACCCCTCTCACCCTCTCATGCGTGTCACAGGTAATTAATTAGAATGTTATGTTTTACCTTATCTATGTTATCCTTCCCTGTTCATTATCAGTTTCCCTTTAATAATATATACTCCTTGTTCCCAGACGTTATCTTTGACTGGGTCCAACCTCCTGATTTGACTGAAGATGGTTTTTTGCGTGTGGGGGGAAGTTTTGTCGGATTACCTGAAAGTTTGATTCTTACTAATTAATTTTCACCTGATGATTAAACGCACGGTAATAAATAAAGACTACTTCACTCAATCAAAACAAAACACTAAAACACTCAATAAACTCAACGAAAAAAAAAAAAAAATATAGCAGAAGTACAGGTAAATTTCCCTCCCCTCCCCCCTCCAACAGCATGCAACATTACCTGTACTTACCTTCGTGCAACTTACATCACTCACTGTTCATCATTAATTGCAATCACGTATGTTGTCGTTTATTAATGATATTGTATCGTGTCTGTCGTGTTGTCTCGCCCTAGCTCGTGTCTAATGTCGTTTAATTCAGCGTTTCTCATTATAATTATACGATGAATGATTTCTACGAGAGTGTAATGTTATTCCTATAATGTAAATGGTATGATGATAATGTTAAGTAGATGTGTATTGTAATGTATTAATCATGTGTACCCGGTATGTATATATTGTATGTTAAGGTATACCGGTATGTATATTGTATGTTAATGGATATGTGTATTGTAAAAGTTGGTGGGTTAAACCTGAAGATTTGCTCCAAACTTATTTCACCTGATAATTAAAGACCCTAATACTAACCCTACCTTGAGGGGGTTAGGTTAGGTTTGGTTAGGTTAGGTTTGGTTAGGTTAGGTTAGGTTTGGTTAGGTTAGGTTAGGTTTTTGACTAGGTTAGGTTTAGTTTGGTTAGTTTAAGTTAGTTTAGGTTAGGATTAAGGTGGAATAAGCTAGGTAGCCTAAAGTTCAGGTGAGCCTTAGAGACTAATTAATTAAACACCTGTAATAACTCTACCAACAATCACATAAACTTAACTACAACAATCACCTGGGGTTAACAATCACAAACACTCTTACGGTATTTTTTCCTGCTATCTAGGATGTAAAAACTAACCTAACATTGTAACTTAAACTAAAAAAAAAAAACAGAATTAACATCCAAAATAGCGTCAAAAAAACATTTAGACTCTACCTTAACTACAAAACCTTCATTTAACACTAATTTGGCGACAGAATGAAGGTAATGTTATTTTTTTTTATATCTGTTGTATATAATTAACATTTATTGTATCTTCGTTATGTTACTATTTTGAGAAGGACTAACTATTCATTTTACTTAAGCTACTTTTCAATAATTATTTCGACAATGGCTCACTTATAATTCCCAACAGCTTAAAGTAAAGCATACAGAATATATATACGTCTATATTTAGAAGTATATTATCTATCTGTATAATATAGCACATCA
Source organism: Homarus americanus (assembly GCF_018991925.1). Lineage (NCBI taxonomy): Eukaryota > Metazoa > Arthropoda > Malacostraca > Decapoda > Nephropidae > Homarus > Homarus americanus. Next base: position 244,199 of record NW_024746456.1, on the reverse strand, counting down.
ATAGGAATATATTAATCTCTCTCTCAGTGAGGCTCGAACCGTCGTCTATTGAGGTGGAAACGAGGCTGGTTCACCATTGAGCTATGTAGTGAAACCTCCATATAACGGACTTCCATCTCACATGTATTCCGTTAAATAGAGGTTTTACTGTATGAGGCTTTATACCAGACATCAGTACAGAGTCTAGAGTAGTCCAAAGGTTACCAGCCTCGCCTTGCCTCACCTCGCCTCGCCTCACCTCGCCTCGCCTCACCTCGCCTCGCCTTGCCTTGCCTTGCCTTGCTTCGCCTCGCCTCGCCTTGCCTTGCCTCGCCTTGCCTCCACCTCCCTTCGCCTTGCCTCACCTCCTTGCTTGCCTTGCCTCGCCTCCCACCTCGCCTCGCCTCGCCTCACCTCGACTCGCCTTGCCTCCCGCCTCGCCTCCACCTCCGCTTCCTTGCCTCACCTCACCTCGCCTCGCCTTGCCTCACCCTCCTTCCTCGCCTTGCCTCCACCTCATGCCTCGCCTTGCCTCCACCCTCGCCTCACTTGCTTGCCTCACCCCTCCTTGCCTCACACCTCCTTGCTTGCACTCGCCTCGCCTCTCCGCCTCCACCTCGACTCGCCTTGCCTCCACCTCCGCCTCCTTGCCTCCCACCTCCACCTCGCCTTGCCTCACCTCCTTGTGCCTCCTGCCCACCTCGCCTCGCCTTGCCTCACCTCGCCTCGCCTCGCCTTGCCTCACCTCGCCTCGCCTTGCCTCACCTCGCCTTGCCTCACCTCGCCTTGCCTCGCCTCGCCTCACCTCGCCTCGCCTCGTCCTACTTCCCACTAGTGGATATTACCTGATAGATTTATATATATATATACATTTATTTATTATATATCAGTAAATGTTGATAGGTTAAAGTTATTTGCCTCGATGGGTGTTCTACAGGAGTGGGACAACAACATGATGCTAGCTTTCACTGTTATGGTCTTAGTATTACTGGTAGACAGTGGCTAGTGGGTGTTTAGTCAGCCATTCATTCAGTCAGTCAGTCAGTAATTCAGTCAGTCAGTCAGTCAGTAATTCAGTCAGTCAGTCAGTTGGAGAAAACATAAAGATTAGTTTTTCATTAGCAATCAATTTCTTTATTGCTTTTTCTGTATAACATTAATGAGTAAATTTTGTGTTTATTCTTATGATTCTTATGATATTTCGGGCAGTTTAAAACGTAAGAAAGAGAACACACACACACACACACACACACACACACACACACACACACACACTTCAGCACTAGACCCTCACCTCTTCCGTATCACAACTTTACAACTTTTCACCACCACCACCACCACCTCCCACCACACCACCACCACCACCACCACCACCACCACCACCACCTCCCACCACCACCACCACCACCACCACCACCACCACCCCACCACTCTCCACCACCACCACCACCACCACCACCACCACTCCACCACCACCACCACTATCACCACCACCTCCTCATCTCTATTCCAAACACAAAACATCATACATATCTTGTCACAACATCCTTGTCTCACACACAAAGCACATCGAGAGGTCAAACTCTTCACTGCACCGACACGCCCCTCCGCCACACCACCACACTCGTCTACACAAAGGTTCAACCAACGTGACTGCAAGCATTTTTTTTTATCTTTTCACACCTTTCTGCATTAAAGGTGAAGCTCTCTTTTTTTGGGTAAGGGAGACGACACTCCGTATTTTATCCCTTCAATTCTTCACGTATTGTATTCATAAATAAAATAATACAAGTTGCTTCGGGTATATTGTATTTTATTGTATATTTTATTTCTTCACTTTAGAATCCAATTGAGACTATCCAGTTTTTATTTGTTGTTGTGTTAGTAATGTACCAATCAAATTATTGTGGTGTCGTTTTCATGTCTGAGGGTTGGCGCCCACAGCCCACTAGTCGAAAATTCTCTCCGAGTTAGATCAGTTATTTCATTCATCCATTCCTCTTACAATCTCTACCTTTCTTGTGCTCATAATTACCCATTAATATAGCTACAATATTATCTCCTTATCCCTGATTATATGGCCGAAGTATCACATTTTTTTCCCTCTTCCCAAAGTTTCCTCGTAATATGAGATATATGGTGAGGAGGTGAATGAGGAGGAGGAGGAGGAGGAGGAGGAGGAGGAGGTGAGAGGAGGAGGAGGAGGAGGAGAGGAGGAGGAGGAGGAGGAGGAGGAGGAGGAGGAGAGGAGGAGGAGGAGGAGGAGGAGGAGGAGGAGGAGGAGGAGGAGGAGGAGGAGGAGGAGGAGGAGGAGGGAGGAGGAGGAGGAGGTGAAGGAGAAGGAGGAGGAGGAGGAGGGGAGGAGGAGAAGGAGGGAAGGAGTGGAGGAGAGGAGGGAGGAGGAGGAGGTGGAGGGAGGAGGAGGAGGGAGGAGGGGGAGGAGGAGAGGGGAGTGGAGGAGGAGGTGGAGGGGAGGAGGAGGAGGAGGAGGAGGAGGTGGGAGTGGAGGAGGAGGGGGAGGTGGAGGGAGGAGGAGGTGGAGGAGGTGAAAGACGTGGAGGAGGAGGTGGAGGTGGGGAGGAGGTGGAGGAGGTGAGGTGGAGGAGGTGGAGGTGGGGAGGAGGAGGAGATGGAGGAGGAGGTGGAGGTGAGGAGGGGAGAGGAGGGAGGTGGAGAGGTGAGACGTGGAGGAGGAGGAGGAGATGGAGGAGGAGAGGGAGGAGGAGGTGGAGGAGGAGGGGGAGGAGGAGGAGGGGAGGAGGAGGAGGGAGGAGGGAGGAGGAGGAGGAGGAGGAGGAGGAGGAGGAGGTGGAGGAGGAGGGAGGAGGTGGAGGTGGAGGTGGAGGAGGAGGTGGACGTGGGAGGAGGAGGTGGAGGAGGAGGTGGGAGGGAGGAGGAGGGAGGAGGTGGAGAGGGGAGGCTGGAGGAGGAGGGAGGAGGAGAGGAGGTGAAGGAGGAGGAGGAGGAGGAGGAGGTGGAGGAGGAGGAGGAGGAGGAGGACGAGGAGGAGGAGGAGAGGAGGAGGAGGAGGAGGAGGAGGAGGAGGAGGAGGAGGAGGAGGAGGAGGAGGAGGAGGAGGAGGAGGAGGAGGAGGAGGAGAGGAGGAGAGGAGGTGAAGGAGGAGGAGGGAGGAGGAGGAGGAGGAGGAGGAGGAAGAGGAGGTGGAGGAAGAGGAGGAGGAGGACGAGGAGGTGAAGGAGGAGGAGGAGGAGAAGGAGGAGGAGGTGAAGGAGGTGAAAGACGTGGAGGAGGAGGTGACGGAGGAGGAGGAGGAGGAGGAGATGGAAGCCTCCCTCAGCTCAGCGTGAAGCCTCTCCTCTAACACAACTCCCAGACAGCGCCAGAGTTTCCCAACCTCACCACAAAGAACACACTAATGGAATAATATACTATACGTCAGACGAACGTTCGCCCGCCTAATGCCTATACGTTGGCACTTTTATATGGCGTGACGGTAAGTTTAATGAGACACACACACACAAGAGAGAGAGAGAGAGAGAGAAACATGATGTGTCTCTGGCAGCAGCATCCACACACACACACACACACACACACACACACACACACACACACACACACACACACACACACAAGAGAACGTTTATCTCAGCTTCTCCGCCTCCATAAGTCTCCCAGTTTTGTCTCTCAAGATGTTCTCTCGCGCGGAAAAACCGGAAATTGACAATTCCAACTTTCTTCGATATATCAAGACATTTACAGAGACATACAGAAAAATACATTAAATAAAACAACATAACGATAACACAATCATTATACAGATAAAACCAACTAATAAATTAATCTACAAATACAAAAAAATATACAAAGGTGAATAAATAAAGAAAAAGACGAAAAAATATGAGAAAAAACTTACAATTATTTTACAGCAGCAACAACAAGGTGGAGGAGACCAGGTTTTATCACTCAATATCTGTGGAGTAAAGATTAAAGTAATGTTATAAAGCTGAGATATAACACACACACACACACACACACACACACACACACACACACACACACACACCATTTAGAGGGGCATTAGCTCTTCCCTATTAACAACTGGGCCATAAATTACCAGGGAGGGAAAAGCTCGGAAGCAGGAGAGTAGAGGTGAAATATATACAACATAAATAAGATGTTTGTGTCGGTACAGAGAGGTAGAGTGGCTGGCTAATACTCTCCCTAAGAACCATAAAGGCGAGAGGAATACAACTGATGTTAAACGTAAAATAAATGTAGAATTGTGGTTGTTTTAATAGAGAAGTTAATTATAGTTAGTTAATGTTTTAAATAGAGAGAATATGATGGCTTCTGTTTTAAAATGTAGAATTAGGATTACTTAACGCTTTGAATAGGGGAAATATAATTGTTTGTGGTTTAAAGGTAAAATTAAAAATGGTTTAAACAGAAGTAAATGTATCATAGTTTCGCTTTAAAAAAAATACAGATACTTGAAATGTAAGAAAAAGTATAATAAATACTTTTCTAATAGTATAAATAAATATTTTATTCAGTCTAAAAAAAAAATACAAACTTTTATCCATTAAATAAAATAAAAAAAATATAAAACATACTTTTGTTTTAGGAAATTACACATAAACACATAAAAATAAGAGTTTTCCTTCTAATAATAACAAACTAAAAAATAAGACTAGAAAATACATAATAGCTTCTGTTGTAATAGCGAAACAAAATAGAACTCGGGTACAGTATTTATAGTTTGCTGTAACAATGACAACAACAGCAATTGTCTCTAGGAGAAATTATTTCACGGTTAAAACTTTCTTTCTGACGTGTGAAAGAAAAATACATCCGGAATGAGAAAGTAACAAGGAAAAAGTCATGAAACACAACAGAACCGTGAGATATAAGGCCTTGCTGAGGACGAGGGTGTGGTTGTTGTAGGTGGTTGTTAGAGAAGACCTGTGAGAGTAACGCCAGACGAACGCCAGACGAACATTAGTTTTTTTTTTTACCTGTGGTGGAGTTTGTTTGGTTGTATCTTCTCGGTTATACCTTGTTAGATTTAACCTCAAACGGATAACACTTAACCACACTTAATTAACCACACTTAACCACCCTGGCCACACTTAACCACCCTGGCCACACTTAACCACCCTGGCCACACTTAACCACCTTGGCCACACTTTAACCACCCTGGCCACACTTAACCACTCTGGCCACACTTAACCACCACACACTTAACCACCCTGGCCACACTTAACCACCCTGGCCACACTTAACCACCCTGGCCACACTTAACCTTGGGCCACACTTAACCACCCTGGCCACACCATACTTACTTGCACACAACACTTACAGCACTTGTCACACTTACGATACTTACGATACTTACGATACAACTACTTACAATACTTACTACGCGTTTGCCAAAACTTCTGAGACCGCTCGCTTGTGACAGGAGAGAGAGAGAGAGAGAGAGAGAGAGAGAGAGAGAGTTGAGTGATCATTCACGGTGTGTGTGTGTGTGTGTGTGTGTGTGTGTGTGTGTATGTGTGTGTGAATTTTGATTAGACACTCATGTTTAGTTCACCTGAAGATTAACCATCTTAACCAAACCTAACGTAATCCAACATAGCCCTCCAGGTAGCTTTACGTTATTTAATCATCAAGTGACATAAGGTAAGGTGGCTAATCTTCAGGTAATCCCGAGATTTTACATCAAACAAACTTAAATACACTCATTAGTCTCCATCCATATCAACATAAATATATATAAATAAATAAATGTATATAGATTATCATATATATAATGAGATTTTTATATATATAGACATAAAAAAACATATCCCAGTTACCTTCTAATGAAATAAAAAGAATAAGGTAGTAGTCATTGTTATTCTTTATTATTCATTAGTATAAATCGAAGGCGTGTAATTAACAATGCCCCTTTGACTCATCCACCATCGTTAAAATTTTATTACGGGTCATTAGTAAACAGCGACATTTATTTTCCCTAGGTAGTTATTACTAAAGCAATCCTTCGGTCGTAAACCTTTGAGGAAAATGGTAATTACACGATGATCAGGATAATTAGAGGTGATTATCACAGGTGGAGGTGGGCGGTAATGGCTGAGTCTTGATGGCGATGGTGGAGTAAACTTTAGAAGAATGTTGTGTAGTCAAATCTCCTGAGACGTGTGTGTGTGTGTGTGTGTGTGTGTGTGTGAGATCGAAGAAAAAATTGCTGACTATAATTTTTTGTCTTTTTATGAGAGAGAGACCTGGACACTTGACCCTTCAATAAAACATAAAAATCACATCGAGCAAGAAGGACATTAGCGACAATAAAAAAAAACACCAGCAAAATCTAAACAGCATTAAAACAAGTGTAAATGCATAACAAACCCTCATCATGTAGTCAATATTTCAATTAATAGCGAACTCTTGTGATTCATGTTGTGTTTCGCTCACATAATCAACACAGTCTAGTTGTTCGTGCTTGTGTTGCTACTATTGACAATACTCGAAGCAGTAGGGAGTTGTACCAGCAGCCGGGCTCAACACTCAGTAATCATTCGCCGTAATTAAATCTGCTCTCGCCATCATTCTGTCTTGTCCTGCACGTTTAAACTTTGATTAAAGTGTTTTTTTTTAGTGGGGGGTCACCTGAATATTAGCTCCCCTCTCCTGATTATTTCAACTCAAAATTAACAAGCATAAGATTAACCTAACCTAACCTAACCTAACCAAAACAAAACCTAACCTAACCTAACCTAACCTAAACTAGCAAACCAAACCTAACCTAACCAAACCAAACCTAACCAAACCAAACCTAACTTAACCCAACCAAAACAAACCAAACCCAACCTAACCAAACCAAACCAAACCTAACCTAACCTAACCAAACCTAACCTAACCTAACAAAACCAAACCTAACCTAACCTAACCAAACCAAACCAAACCTAAACTCAACCAAACCAAACCCACCAAACCAAACCTAAACCTAAACTAACCAAAACAAACCTAACCTAACCTAACCAAACCAAACCAAACCTAACCTAACCTAACCAAACCAAACCAAACCTAACCTAACCAAACCAAGCCAAACCTAACCTAACCTAACCAAACTCCTCGGAAATAACATCACAAAGTGTAAGTAACATAATACACAACTCTCAAACTTTACTAATCTGATGTTAATTCTCTCAATGGCGTCTGATATGAATTAAAAAACGATGATTATGACAGATTTTCAACGTAATCTGTGAATAAGAAAGCCGATTATCTTTACAGAGTCTCAGTTGTTAGTTAAAGGAGAGAGAGAGAGAGAGAGAGAGAGAGAGAGAGAGAGATAAGTAGCCTGAATTATGGGTCTTCACGTTGAGCTGTTCAGGTAATTTCCACCTAGTTAGTGAAGCACCGCGTCAGGAAATTGTCATCTGAATACATGGATGTCTATGTGTGTGTGTGTGTGTGTGTGACTCTCTGTCTGTCTGTGTAAGTGTATCTGAGTATGTGTACCTCTCCGCGTGTACAGAATCTAACTATCTAGTCCATTCACACACACACACACACACACATTACATAACACCAAGAAACGCTAATTCATAACAAACACCAACAACATAAACTTTCGTTCACCAACACATGCAAGCAATTTGAGGAAGAAGGAGGGGTGGGGGGGAGCTGGGGGGGAGCTGGGGGGGAGCTGGGGGGAGGGGAGGAGGAGGGGGGGAGAGGGACATGAACGAAAATATGCGGATTTTTCTCTTTGTTTCCGCTAATTTCGTGTAGCTTTCATGCCTCACTCGTCTTGCATGAGTTTAAATTATTCTCACGATTTTAAGATAGATATCTGTAGCCTTTTGATCCCTAATAGACATTAGATAATACGTACACACACACACACACACATATATATGAGAGAGAGAGAGAGAGAGAGAGAGAGAGAGAGAGAGAGAGAGAGAGAGAGAGAGAGAGAGAGAGAGAGAGAGAGAGAGAGAGAGAGAGAGAATATGTCATATCTTTATGTAAATTCAAGAGATCTGCTTTAGGATGTTTGTGTATGGTTATGTAATGAGTGCAGTATCTGTTTTGTTGCTTTGATCATCATTGTATTTATTTTTTATTATCATTGTATTTTTTATTATCATTGTATTTATTGTTTGGTTGTTTTGATCATCATTGTATTTATTTTTTATTATCATTGTATTTTTTATTATCATTGTATTTTTTATTATCATTGTATTTATTGTTTGGTTGTTTTGATTATCATTGTAGCTCTTGTTTGTTGTTTTCAATTTGTTTTGTTTTTATCGTTTACTGTTTTGATTTAAAGTATTGAAGTTTATTAAAATAGTGTAACTCAAGTAAGGAACTGAGAGAAGATGTGTGTGTGTGTGTGTGTGTGTGTGTGTGTGTGTGTGTGTGTGTGTGTGTGTGTGTGTGTGTGTGTGTGTGTGTGTGTGAGTGTGTGTGTGTGTGTGTGTGTGTGTGTGTGTGTGTGTGTGTGTGTGTGTGTGTGTGTGTGTGTGTGTGTGTGTGTGTGTGAGTTGTGTGTGTGTGTGTGTGTGTGTGTGTGTGTGTGTGTGTGTGTGTGTGTGTGTGAGTGTGTGTGTGTGTGTGTGTGTGTGTGTGTGTGTGTGTGTGTGTGTGTGTGTGTGTGTGTGTGTGTGTGTGTGTGAGTGTGTGTGTGTGTGTGTGTGTGTGTGTGTGTGTGTGAGTGTGTGTGTGTGTGTGTGTGTGTGTGTGTGAGGTGTGTGTGTGTGAGTGTGGTGTGTGTGTGTGTGTGTGTGTGTGTGTGTGTGTGTGTGTGTGTGTGGGAGGTGTGAGGTGTGTGTGTGTGTGTGTGTGTGTGTGTGTGTGTGTGTGTGTGTGTGTGTGTGTGTGTGTGTGTGTGTGAGTGTGTGTGTGTGAGTGATCAAAGACCCTTTGGTGTCATGTCTCTCATCTCTCTGTATCTATATTCATTCTGTGTCTGTCTCTCTGTCTGCTTTTTCTCTCTCTTTCTTTTTCTGTGTTTGTCTCCGTTTTCTTTATACTCTCTCAAATTCTGTGTCTCTCATTTGTCTCTCTATTTTCTATATATTTATGTTTATACGTCTCTCTCTCTCACTAACAAAGTTATCATGGCTTATGCTCCCCTGACCTGGTAAGGTTAAAGTGTAACCTGCTTTGTCCCTGGAGGCCAACCCACACACACACACACACACACACACACACACACACACACACACACACACACACCCACACACACACACACACACCACACCACACACACCACACACACACACACACACCACACACACACACACACACACACACACACACACACACACACACACACACACACACACACACACACACACACCACCACACACACACACACACACACACACACACACACCACACACACACACACACACACACACACACACACACACACACACACACACACACCACACACACACACACACACACACACACACACACACACACACACACACACACACACACACACACACACACCACACACACACACACACACACACACACACACACACACACACACACACACACACACACACACACACACACACACAGGAGACTTTAAAATCCACACACGGATACAAAACCACATAAATACAGGCAAAGACTATGAGACTACAGTAATCGTGATACAGCTTCTGTGACACCCTGTACCGGAGGCTTCATAATCAGATTCATTATATATTCTTCACTACTCTATATTATCATAAGTATTACGCAGGAAGTTTTAACCTCACTGTATAATGAGTTGACACTGTATCCATGTCACTATATAAGCTCACCTGGCAATTGCATTATAGATTTTAAATGAATTTCTACCTGATGAAATATTGAGGCTTTTTATTTATTTTTTATTTACATGTTGGGGTGGGGGTGGGGGGTGGGGTGGTGGAGGGTGGGGGTGGAAAGGTGGGGGGTCTGGAGGTGGGATTCATATGAATAGTCTTCCTTTTCCCATACCTTTCCCCCCCTCCAGCGCTTTAGGTCAAAATTACAATGAAAGCAGGTGTTGAGTTCAATTCCTGATCACCCCTGTAGAAAGAAATTAAACCTAATAGGATTTTTTTTCATGATGATTAGACACCCTTAACGTTACAAAGTTAGGTTGGGTTAGGTTAGGTCAGGTTCTCCTCTTCCCTCCTTTCTCTTCCTTCGTTCCCATCACTTCCCTCCTCATCCTCCTTCTCCTCTTACTATCCCTCCTCCTTCCTTCTTGTCCCCTCCTCCATTCTTCCTTCATCCCCTCACCTCCTCCTCCGCTTCTTCCTTCCTCCCCTCCTCCCATTTCCTTCCATCCCCTCCTCCATTCTTCCTTCATCCCCTCCTCCTCCTCCTCCTTCCTTCATCCCCTCCCTCCCTCCTCTATTCTTCTTTATCCCCCTCCTCCCTCCTCCCTCCTTCCCCATCCCCTCACCTCCCTATCTATTCTTCATGTCCTGCCTCCTCCTCCAAATTTCTTCCCTTCATCCCCCTCACCTCCTCCTTCCTTCATCCCCCCTCCTTCTCCTTCATCCCCCTCCCTCCCCTCCTCTAATGTTCCTTCATCCCCTCCCTCCCTCCTCCTCCTTCATCCCCTCACCTCCCTCCTCCCATTCTTCCTTCATCCCCTCTTTCCTCTTCCTTCATCCCCCTCCTCCCTCCTTCCTTCATCCCCTCACCTCATCCTCCATTCTTCCTTCATCCCCTCACCTCCCCTCCCTCCTTCCTTCCTTCATCCCTCCTCCCACCTTCCTTGATCCCCCCTCTGCCCTCCTCCGACTACCTTCATCCCCTCACCTCCCTCCTCCATTCTTCCTTCATCCCCCTCACCTCCCTCCTTCCTTCCTTCCTTCATCTCCCTCCTCCTTTCTTCCTTCCCCGCCACCTTCTACCTCTCCCCTGCCTCTTCCTTCTGCTCTCTATATTAAAAAGAATTTACGTTTCCAACAGCTCAAAAAGTGTTCATTGTGCCTTTCATTCCTCAAATAGTTTTTTTTATATACAAAATGGAATACACCAAAACAAACAGCTTAAATAAATTCAGTCTCTAAATTCCTGTAAAATATATCATATATTCACGGCAGCAGAAAGAGTTAAAGCAAATATATATTTTAAATGGGTCCCAACGCAACTTTTTTTTAAAAGAGGTAAATCTTTTCATAAAATGGTGTAGAAGAACGCTAGGCTCTTCTCTCTACCAAAATATATACAAATATAAGCCTTATGTGTTATGTCATACTGTAATGAAAAGTTTCACCTAAAACTAACGAAGCCAGTTGAGATAGCATGAGCATACATACAGGTGTTTATATATATATACAGTATGTGTGTGTTAATATGGGTCATTTTTCCGCATGTCACATAATGCCAAACTTCCATTCTGTAGGCCGCAGCCAAAACAACACTATCCGCAGTTTGGACAGTAATTGTCAGCCTAATATACAATACTTACTTCCGGGTCACAAACGCTTAATACTCGACACTTTTTTTTTGTTTAATTATTCTGATAAATTAACAGCAACAAGTGAACACCGCAGGATCATGGAGCTCTGTTGTTCATTGTTTTGTTGTGTTAACGATCGTATTAACACTATTTAAAAAAGGTGTTGTTTTGACGATCGTGTAATAGAAAGTCGTGTTGGAATCTGAGAGCTTTAGTTAGGCAATGTTGTTGTTGTTATGTTCGTCATAGGGAGAAAAAAACAGTTACGACATTTACCACCAGAAAAGTTAACTTATTTAGATCAACAAGCAAATATACAGACATATACAGTACATATTCCACCGCTCCCTACATATACTACAGTACATATTCCACCGCCCCTACATATACTACAGTACATATTCCACCGCTCCCTACATATACTACAGTACATATTCCACCGCTCCCTACATATACTACAGTACATATTCCACCGCTCCCTACCTATACTACAGTACATATTTACCACTCTATAAGGTGTACATATTCACCACTCCCTACATACTACAGTATACCGCTCCCTACATATACTACAGTACATATTCCACACATCTCATATACTACAGTGCATATTCACGCTCCCTACCTATGCACTACAGTACGTAATTCCACCGCCCTACATATGCTACAGTTTGTATTCCACCACTCTACCTATACTACCCAGTACATATTCCACCACTCCCTACATATACACAGTACATATTCACCACTCCCTTATACTACAATTGCATAATCACCACTCATATACTACAGTACATATTCACCACTCCCTACATATACACAGTACATATTCCACCGCTCCCTACCTATACTACAATTACATGTTACCACTCCCTACATATATAAAAGTACCATTACACTCCTATGCTACAGTACATATTCTGCTCCCTACCTATACTGCAATACATATTCCACCGCTCCCCTACATATACTACAGTATATTCACACTCATAACACTACAGTGCATATTCCACCCTTCATATACTACAGTATATTCACCACTCCCCTACATATCTTTGAGTACATATTCACCGCTCCCCTATACTACAGTACATATTCCACCGCTCCCTACATATACTACAGTACATATTCCACCGCTCCCTACATATACTCCCTACATATACTACAGTACATATTCCACCGCTCCCTACCTATACTACAGTACATATTCCACCGCCCCTACATATACTACAGTACATATTCCACCGCTCCCTACATATACTACAGTACATATTCCACCGCTCCCTACATATACTACAGTACATATTCCACCGCTCCCTACATATACTACAGTACATATTCCACCGCTCCCTACCTATACTGACCAATTCTTTATTACCTAGATCTCGCCAATCAACCCACCCAACCCACCAGCCCACCCAACCCACCAGCCCACTACTGAGATTTTAAACGCTATTCATGTCCAATTACCTTTCAAGGAGGACAAATTCGTGGATCATATTGGGGGAAATACACACTTCTCTCTGATCTCTCTCTCTCTCTTCTCTCTGATCTCTCTCTCTCTCTCTCTCTGATCTCTCTCCCTCTCTCTCTCTCTGATCTTTCCCTCTCTCTCTCTGATCTCTCCCTCTCTCTGATCTCTCCCTCCCTCCCTGTCTCCCTCTCTCTCTCCCTTCATCCTCTAAAGCATTAACCTTGTATTAAAAGACCTGAAAACCCTGCAAGATGGAAAACCAGATGGAAAGCCAGATATAAAGCCAGATGTAAAGCCAGATGTGTAAAGCAAGATAGAAAAAGCCAGATATATAAATCTAGATATGTAAGGCCAGATATGAAGCCAGATGTGTAAAGCAAGATAGAAAAGGCCAGATATATAAATCCAGATATGTAAAGCCAGGTATATAAAGCCCGATGTGTAAATTCAAATATAAAGCCGGGTATAAAGTCAGATGTGTAAAGCCAAATACAAAGCCACGTATATAAAGCCAGATGTGTAAAGCCAAATATAAAGCCAGGTATATAAAGCCAAATATATAAAGCCAAATATAAAGGCAGGTATAAAGCCAGATGTGTAAAGCCAAATTATAAAGCCAGGTATAAAGCCATATGTGTAAAGTCAGATTATAAGGTTATAAGGGAGAATTATTTCATCTATACTCTCTATAATGTTGGGATGATATCTTTAATGATTGTAGAAGATTCACTTGATTAGATAAATCACTTGACTGGATGAGTCACTTGATTGGATAATTCACTTGATTTTTTTTTTTTTACGGGAATTAGCCCACCCGGGCACAGGTCAAACGACCCACAACGGAGCCTGGGGGGCGAAACACAAAAACGGAAAGAAATTGTAAATATAGAAAAAAAAGTTATACTGTATTAATCTACACCACGAAGATACCGGAAAACCAGCTTTTTAAAGTGAGACAGATTGTAAGAGCATGGAAACACACAAGAAGGCAGAGCATTCCACAGTTTGGCTGTGTGAGGAAAGAAGGAGGTACTAAAACGGGTTATTCTCGTGTGACCGACATCCACAGAGAAACGGTGGGCACCGCGGGCAAGACGTGTGTTACCAACCCACGGCCTTGCCGGCGGTACACAGGATGCCAAATCCACCGAACATTGCCCGTTAAAGTACCTGTAAAAGAGAGAGAGTGAAGCAACATTGCGGCGAAGAGAAAGGGAAGAGAGATTGTCGACTAAAGGAGGAGAGTTAATAAGACGAAATGCCTTTGATTCCACCCTATCTAACAGTTGGCAAGAATAAGAGCCACCCCAGATACGAGAGCAGTACTCCAAGTTAGGACGAATGAATCCCATATATACTTGGAGCAACTGCTCAGGAGTGAGGTAGCTGCGGCATCTGTACATCATTCCCAACTTTCGGGAGGCAGCTTTAGTTATACTAAGGATGTGTGATTTCCAGGACATATTGGAGGAAATGGTAAGGCCTAACATATTTATTTCAGAATTTGGGAGGATGATAGCGTCCTGAAATGTAATTGGTGGGAGATCGTCTAATTTAGAAAGTGTAATTGGTAAATATTGAGTTTTATTACTATTGAACTTAACCAAGTTTGTATCTCCCCATTCAGAGATGCTGCACAGATCCACGTTGATAGAAGTAATGATATCAGTTCTAGAAACAGATCTAGTTTGAGAGTTAGGAGGAAGAGGAAAAATGTGAGGAAGAGTAAAGAGTAGAATCATCGGCGTAAGATTGGATAGAATTAGTTGTAGTGTGAAGTAAATCATTGATAAAAAGAAGGAAGAGAGTTGGTGAAAGAACAGAACCCTGTGGGACGCCACTACTGGTAGAGAAAGAGCGAGAAATCGATCCCTCGACAACAACTGCCATGGATCGGTTCTCAAGGAAGCCAGAGATGAGAAAACAAAGTGGGGGAGAGAAACCAAAAGAGGGAAGTTTAGATAGCAAAGACTTGGATAATTCACTTGACTGGATAATTCACTTGAATGGATAATTCACTTGACTGGATAATTCACTTGACTGGATAATTCACTTGACTGGATAATTCACTTGATTGGATAATTCACTTAACTGGATAATTCACTTGCTATGATTAAACGATGTACTCATTAACGACTGGATGATTTACTATTTTATGACTGGATGATTGTATTATTAATGATGGACGAACCGACCTTTAATGGATGATCCGGACGTAATTACCACCCCCCCCCTCCCCCCCTCCCCTCCATCACATTTTACAGATGGATAAGTTTAGGATAAAGTCTTTGGTAAGTGGGCGATTAATCTCTAGCATAATGACTTTGTAATTATTCAGGTCATCAATATTGTTAAGATGCCTGAGGGGAGGGGGAAGGGGGTTTAAGGGGAAGGGGGTTTAAGGGGAAAGGGGGTTTAAGGGGGAAGGGGTTTAAGGGAAGGGGTTTAAGGGAAGGGGTTTAAGGGGAAGAGGAAGAAGGGGTGGTTTATAGGGAACATAAGATGGTATAGGGTGGAGGGTGAGGTGTAGGGGAGAAGGTGGAAGGGTCAAGGGAGAGGATTGAGAGGCGGGGGAGAAGGTGCTAGGGTAGGGGGGAGGAAGGGGGGAAGGAGGGGAGGGGGTAGGAGAAGAAGGGGGTAAGAAGGTCATTAAGTAGAAGGAAAAAATGGTTGCCTATGATCAGAGTGACGGTGGTGCTGAGGAGGAGGAGGAAGTGGTGAGGTCAGAGGAGGTAGGGTGAGGTAGGAGGAGGTGAGAGGTAGGGTGAGGTAGGAGGAGGTGAGAGGTAGGGTGAGGTAGGGTGAGGTAGGAGGAGGTGAGAGGTAGGGTGAGGTAGGGTGAGGTAGGAGGAGGAAGGTGAAGGGTGAGGAAGATCATTAGGTTACAAGCCAAAAGTTGCCAGACTATAACCACGGTGATGAGTTTCATAAAATGTTCTCAAAATATTCCCGGAGAAAAAATATAATGATGATGATGATGATGATGATGATGACGATGATAACAGCAACAAAACAAAAACAACAACAACAACAATAATAATAATAATAATAATAATAATAATAATAATAATAATAATAATAATAATAATAATAATAATAATAATAATAACAACAATAACAACAACAAACAAACAAACAATCAACAATCACAGAAGGTAAACTCACACAAACAAAAGAAGATATAAAACAAACACATCTTTTGGTAAATAACAATACGCAATTTCCTCCTCGGACAGAATCAACTCAAAAGCGAAGAACAGAATGAATGAATAGAGAGAGAGAGAGAGAGAGAGAGAGAGAGAGAGAGAGAGAGAGAAGAAGAATACATAAATAGAGAAGAATGACAAGTAAATAGGAGAACGAAGAAGGGGAGGAACAGAGATGATAAATGCTGAAGAATATACAAGAATTTTAAGAAAGTGGTGATAAGTGTAAGGTAGAGTAAGTAACGGGTAGAGTAGAGTAGAGAAGAGTAAGGTAGAGTAAGGTAGAGTAGGTAACAGTAGAGTAAGGTAGAGTAAGTAACGGGTAGAGTAAGGTAGAGTAGGTAACAGTAGAGTAAGGTAGAGTAAGTAACGGGTAGAGTAGAGTAGAGAAGAGTAAGGTAGAGTAAGGTAGAGTAGGTAACAGTAGAGTAAGGTAGAGTAAGTAACGGGTAGAGTAGAGTAAGGTAGAGTAAGGTAGAGTAAGGTAGAGTAGGTAACAGTAGAGTAAGGTAGAGTAAGTAACGGGTAGAGTAGAGTAGAGAAGAGTAAGGTAGAGTAAGGTAGAGTAGGTAACAGTAGAGTAAGGTAGAGTAAGTAACGGGTAGAGTAGAGTAGAGAAGAGTAAGGTAGAGTAAGGTAGAGTAGGTAACAGTAGAGTAAGGTAGAGTAAGGTAGAGTAAGTAACGGGTAGAGTAGAGTAAAGAAGAGTAAGGTAGAGTAAGGTAGAGTAGGTAACAGTAGAGTAAGGTAGAGTAAGGTAGAGTAAGTAACGGGTAGAGTAGAGTAGAGAAGAGTAAGGTAGAGTAAGGTAGAGTAGGTAACAGTAGAGTAAGGTAGAGTAAGTAACGGGTAGAGTAGAGTAGAGAAGAGTAAGGTAGAGTAAGGTAGAGTAGGTAACAGTAGAGTAAGGTAGAGTAAGTAACGGGTAGAGTAGAGTAGAGAAGAGTAAGGTAGAGTAAGGTAGAGTAGGTAACAGTAGAGTAAGGTAGAGTAAGTAACGGGTAGAGTAGAGTAAGGTAGAGTAGGTAACAGTAGAGTAAGGTAGAGTAAGTAACGGGTAGAGTAGAGTAAGGTAGAGTACGTAACAGTAGAGTAAGAGACAGGTATAGTAGAGTAAGGTAGAGTAAGTAACAGTAGAGTAAGGGACAGGTAGAGTAGAGTAATTAGCAGGTAAGATAGATTAAGTATCAGGTGAACCAGATAGATTAAGTATCAGGTGAACCAGACACATGATGTATCATATTTTATTAAAGGAGAGAATAAGAGCAGAGTTGTGTTGTGCTGTATGTCTTGTGTTGTGTTGTGTTGTGTTGTGTTGTGTTGTGTTGTGTTGTGTTATGTTGTGTGTGTTGTGTTGTGTTGTGTTGTGTGTGTTGCTTTGTGTTGTGTTGCATTGTGTTGTGTTGCATTGTGTTGTGTTGTGTTGTGTTGTGTTGTATTGTGTTCAGTGATGTAGTGTGTTGTATTGTGTTGTGTTGTGTGTGTTGTTTGTTTGTGTTGCTTTGGTAGTTGCTTGTGTTGTGTTGTGTTGGTTGTGTTGTTGCATTGTGTTGTGTTGCATTGTGTTGTGTTGCATTGTGTTGTGTTGTGTTGTGTTACATTATGTTGTGTTGTGTTGCATTAGTGTTGTGTATATGTGTTGCATTGTGTTGTGTTGTGTGTTGTGTTACATTGTGTTGTGTTGTGTGTTGTGTTACATTATGTTGTGTTGTGTTGCATTGTGTTGTGTTGTGTTGCATTATGTTGTGTTGTGTTGCATTGTGTTGTGTTGCATTGTGTTGTTGTGTTATGTTTGTTGTGTTGTGTTGGCCAGAAAAAAGAGGAGGTTCTCTCTCTTTCTCTCTTTTCTTTCCGTCTTCACTTCCTCTCCCCCCCCCTATCTCTCATCTTTCTTCTCTATCTCTTTGCTTTTAACCCTACCTCTCTACCCTCCCTCCCTACCCCCTCTCTCCCTGTCCGTTTACATTCCCCCTTTCTTTTTTTCCCTTCCTTCCCTTCTTATTTTCCTTCCTCCCATCCTCCACCCAACACTACTTCGCCTCCTCGTCTGGGATAGAAAAAAGGGGGAAAAAAAGAAAAAAAAATCCTCCCCTTAAAAAAAATTGTCGTCGCGCCACCAACAAATACACAAAAACAAAAACAAAAAGAGAGAGAGAGAGAGAGAGAGAGAGAGAGAGAGAGAGAGAGAGAGAGAGAGAGAGAGAGAGAGAGAGGTTATCGTCGTAGGTGTTGTAAGTAAAAATAAAAATCATACTGGAGGTTGTCGTGGGGTGGAGGGGGGCAGACCCATAGGAAGAGTGGCAAGAGAGTTTTGGATGTTAACGGGGGAGAGCAAAGGTCGCCTGCATTATTCTCGGTCGGCCAGACTCAAGAGGGAGAGAGAGAGGAGGTGTGAAGGGTGTGAGGGAGAGTAGTAGGGAGGGAGAGAGAGGGATGGGAGGGAGAAAGGAGGGAGAGGAGTAGGGAGGGAGAGAGAGAGGATGGGAGGGAGATAAGGAGAAGAGAGGGAGATAAGAAAGGGGAGAGAACAGGAAAGGGAGGGCGAAGAGAGGGAAGAAGAGAAAGAGAGGGAAGGATAGGGAGAAGAAGGGAGAAAGGGAGAAAAGGAGTGAGATGGGGAGTTGGTAAGAGAAGGAAAGAAAGAGATGGAAGGGAGAAAAGTAAAATAAGGAAGGGAGAGGAGAAGGGAGGAGACAGGGAGAGAAGTAGGGAAGAGAAGCAGATTCATGACAGTGGGTTGTTGTTGTTGTTGTTGTCGCTGGTCACACGTCTGTCAACAGTGAGTAACATATGAGAGAGAGAGAGATTTTAACTACAACAATATAACAGGTATTCTGGTAGGTAATTCTCTCTACCAGTATCTCAGGTAAAATTCTCTCTACCTTTACATCACCATTACCGTATTTTTCGGCTTAAAAGACGCACTTTTTATGACAAAAATATACCTCGAAAATTACCATGTGTAGCAGAGGTTTTTTAAATCAGCCCCTTACAAAGACTGTTACCTCATTACAGTACTTAACAATTACAGGTATTCTCTATACAGTACTATAAAACTATTGATTTAACTAATATTGTTGATATATTGCAAAAATAAATAAAAATAAACCCTTGCTGCTGTGTGGTTTGTTTACTAATGGCAGTGGTGCGGCAGCACCATCTATTGAGAAATTGCTAAAGGTTGTCTGCTGGTCTCAAACGCAGGAATGTTTATTTCTTTATATGTAGGCTCTCATATTTGGACACCTATTTACAGTAGGCTCTCATATATGGATACCCATTTAGACTGTAACAACCCCACAAAATTAAAATCTTCCAAATTTATATACAACTTCGTCATCCAAGTCAAAACACATACAACAACATTGGCTGTCCTAACTTTACTACCACTGGTGGGTAGAATTATTTTTATTCAGAAACATCAATTAACACATATATGAACAGTAAATAAGTGTTGCTTTCATATTCTTATGTAGAGTAATGATGATATGTTTACACATGTGCTCACTTACATACGTGATCTCACTTTTGTTTTACCCTTAATTGTTAGCTACTTCCATTGTTCCATTTATTAACATTAAATAACATTACTTAAGACAACCATATTAATGGAGGACTTATTTTCTTCAGTTTTATAATTATGTAGAACCAATCAGTCACTGGTTTTGCAAAAAAACGAGTTGTTTTTTTACTTTTATTTTCTTGTTTTTAAATAAAGATTTTTTGTTTTATTTAGACGTTGATATACATGTTTACATTTGCTTACCTTCCATTGTTGGAAAATATTTCCCGTCGTTGTCATACCGACAAAAACAAGAGAAACAATGTAAACACTACAGCCCCTAAGATGTGGAGGTGACCAGGTGTATAAAATGAGCTCTGTATTAAAGACTTCACCTTCTTATACAGATTTTGTTTAAATTGATGAACATGACGACTGATAAGCAGTTCTAAGTGATGATATTCAAAGAGGTGTGTGTACTTGTGCCAAAAGGGCTGTATAATTATCAAGCAACGGTTTCACATGGTGGTTTCACTGGTGTCGGTAGTAGGGAGGTACCGGGTACTACTGCCTGGGAAGATATTGGTAGACCCTGCTGCCATATGGCATCACGAAAATTGTGACCAAGTCCCAGGTTGCTGATCTGACTTTCTGCCTCATTTACACACAATTGCTGGTCTCAATTGTTTCTCTTACTTTGACAACACAACATACATATATTGTTTCTCACTCTTGATTTTTTTTTCATTTTTGTATTCTTTATGGTTCATTATTATTATTATTATTATTATTATTATTATTATTATTATTATTATTATTATTATAATTATTATTACATTTTCGCCCCCTAGGCTCCGATGTGGGTCAGTGACCTGCGCCCAGGTGGGCTAATACCCGCAAAAAAAAAAAAAAAATAGAATTTCATTTCCAAAATCAGGGTACGTCTTCCACGATACAGAGTCTTCCAAGCCGAAAAAATACGGTAGTAAGAAATAATATCTAACTTTGATATGGGAGAAAATAACCTAACCTAACCTAACCTTCAACTTTTATTTATACTGGGTTAAGCTCCTTGTAAACTATATTAAGCAACATTTGTTATTTTCATTCCCAACATAAGGTAAAATGATTCTCAGACCATTATACTCCATTTTCCACCTTTACTCTTATTAATTTATCTGCCGGAAAGAAAGTTTTATCATCAAACGCCATAACTCAGCTGTCGTTTAACTTTTATGACACATCTCATCTCTCAACACATTTATTACATAACTGACAACTGTATCTTTAAAATGGGTACATAATCATCGCGGGTTTATGTAATAATTTCTGCGTGAATTCTCATAGTGGGGGATTTTAATCATATGAGAGCCTTTGTTTACAGTTGGGGGGGATGATCACACACACACACACACACACACACACACACACACACACACACACACACACACACACACACACACACACACACACACACACACACACACACACACACACACACACACACACACACACACACACACACATACACACACACACACACACATCCAGGTAATGACCTGTGTGTCTGTGTATGTTTGTTTTATCCTGTGCATGTATAAGTTTGTGTGAAGTGATATATTTTGTCATTTTATTTACTTTGTACGCTGATCACGCTGAACACGTCCAACAGTTCTCTGTTACTCTCCTTGTTGCTCACTCCTCTTCACACCTCCTGGACTCCTTCTTCTCCTCCTCTCAACACCTCTTGGCCTCCTTCTTCTCCTCATCTCAACACATCCTGGACTCCTTCCCCCTCCTCCTCCTTTTCCCCACCTCTTAACCTCCTCCTTCTCCTCCCCCTCCTCTACGCCTCCTGACCTCTTTCCCCTCCTAGTTTCCTCCTCCACACCTCATGGCCTACTCCTCTCTTCCTCCTCCTCCTCCTCTTCTTCCCCCACGCCTTCTGACCTTCTCCTCCTCCCTCACGCCCCTTTGCCTCATCTTCCACACCTCCTGAACTCCTGCTAGTCTCCTCCTCCACACCTCCTACGGGTCCTTCAGCTCAAACCTGCGTGTCTCAGGTTACTCAGGGCAGGTAAAACTTGTCTCGCTGCCTTGTGACTCACCTGAGTGTAGCGCTAATGGCCTCTTGGTGCTGGAGGATACCTGTGTATAGAGGTCACATACATCATCCTTTCTTTGTCTCTCTGTCTCTCTGTCTCTATGTCTCATGAGCCTTTTGTCGATCCTTCCTTTGTTTTTCTGTCCCCTTTCCTTTATCTGTCTTTTATTTTTTCTGTTTATTTCTCTGTAATTTTTTGGTGTATCTGTCTCCCTTTTATCTTTCTCTCTCCATTCAGATAATCGATCCTACTTCCATTAACATACATCTAACTTTCTCCTCTCTACCCCCACCCCTCACCCCCCTCCCCACCTCACCCCTCTTCCCCACCCTCACCTTCCCCACCCTCACCCCCCTTCCCCTCACCCCCTCCTCCAATATCATCAACATTCCACCCCCTACTAATATACCAAACATTCTTATGGAAATAGGTCAATAATATATGCCACTTCCAAAAGCATATCCATATAGACTGGTATATTGCTCTGTCGCTCAATGGTTTAATAATAACTCTCTGATGATGAAAGGGTTAAGTCAACTTCATTAAAGGGTTATTACAATTGTCCTAAAAGGGTTAAACCATCGCTATCAAAGGGGTAAATCGTTGTTCTCAAAGGGTTTAATAATTGCTATTAAGGAATTAAACCATCCTCAAATATTATTACCGTTGCATTGATCGAAAGACAAGACATTAAAGTATTAGAGAGAGAGAGAGAGAGAGAGAGAGAGAGAGAGAGAGAGAGAGAGAGAGAGAGAGAGAGAGAGAGAGAGAGAGAGAGAGAGAGAGAGAGAGTGTGTGTGTGTGTGTCTGACATAAACTCCATCAGCGTGTGGCGGAGTTCTCACACCGTCTGCAGGTTGGGCGGGTGTGACAACGGTCGTCTTCACGGGATATTGACCCCAGGCGTCCCTCCTAACCCGGTTTCCATTTCCTGTGTCCAACAAACTCAGCCGAGCGTCTATCAGGCTGAAGAGACACCCTGGGGAGTGTGTTGGACGAGGGAGAGAGAGAGAGAGAGAGAGATGGAAGAGGAGAATTGATTTGTTGAAAATCCTATTGCTTTACGAGTGTCGGTTCAGGTTCAAGTATTGGTGGATGACAAATGATGTGTGGACCAATGGCTCACAATTTCTCTCTGACAACCACGATGCGAATTTGTTTACTGAAGATGTAGTTTATGTAACGCTGATGCTGATATGTGTGTGTGTGTGTGTGTGTGTGTGCGCGCTTCCAAGACCCCAGAGAAATAAACTGTGCGCTTTTGAGAACCATTTTAACTGTTTCTGTATTTATAACTCAAACAAGAGAGGATTATTTCACGAGGGGGGAGGGGGGGGGACTGCATCCATTGTTAGCGACCCCTGTTAACTGGGAGGAGGAGCGCTCATTGTCCGAAGGCATAAAATGGTAAGTGATTCTTCTACTTCTCACAAGAGTTAAGCCTCTAACGCGTCCTGAGAATCATCTAGCCAAATGTACTGTAACGAAGCCAGTACTGAGGTTAAGTGTACTGTAACGATGCCAGTACTGAGGTCAAGTGTACCGTAACGATGCCAGTACTGAGGTCAAGTGTACTGTAACGATGCCAGTACTGAGGTCAAGTGTACTGTAACGATGCCAGTACTGAGGTCAAGTGTACTGTAACGATGCCAGTACTGACGTCAAGCGTACTGTAATGATGCCAGTACTGAGGTCAAGTGTACTGTAACGATGCCAGTACTGAGGTCAAGTGTACTGTAACGATGCCAGTACTGAGGTCAAGTGTACTGTAACGATGCCAGTACTGAGGTCAAGTGTACTGTAACGATGCCATTACTGAGGTCAAGTGTACTGTAACGATGCCAGTACTGAGGCCAAGTGTACTGCACTATACATAAGAACATAAGAACATAAGAATGAAGGAAACTGCAGCGGGCCTATTGACCCATACTGGGCAGTCCAGTTTATACCCAACCCTATTGCTCATATAAGCATCCAACCTATGTTTGAAGCTATCCAGCGTATTCGAGTTAATGATGATATTTGGTAACTTGTTCCATTCATCCACTACTCTGTTTCCAAACCAGTGTTTACCTATTTCACACTGAAATCTAAATTTGTCTAATTTAAAACCATTGTTAGGAGTTCGCTCCTGGTTGGATAGTTTGAGTACCTTTGTAATGTCCCCTTTGTTTAACCCTGACTTCCATTTATACACCTCTATCATGTCGCCCCTCACTCTACGTCTCTCGAGGGAGTGCAAATTAAGATGCTTTAACCTGTCTCTGTACTCAAGGTTCCTAATGCCTGGGATTAGTCTTGTCATTCTCTTCTGGATTCTTTCCAAGGATTCTATATCCATTCTGTAATACGGTGACCAGAACTGAACTGCGTAATCCAGGTGAAGTCTCACAAGCACTAGATATAATTTTAAGATGACCTCGCTAGTCTTGTAACTAACACTCCTTTGTATGAACCCAAGTACTTTATTAGTCTTGTTACGAGCAAAAACACATTGTATACTTGGCTTAAGATTCCTACTTATCATTACCCCTAAAGCTCTCTCGCAGTCGGATTTCACAATGGCATCATTGTTCATCTGGTAACTGGTTTCCCTGTTTACATCTCCTATACTGAGTACTTTACATTTGTCCACATTGAATTTCATCTGCCATTTTTCCGACCATTCGAAAAATTTGTTTAGATCTTCCTGTAGTTTTGCAGAGTCCTCGTCAGATTTAATTACACGTCCTATTTTAGTGTCTATTTGCTTATTAACATCCTTACTAGTCACTACTATCTCGCTTAATTTATTTTCTTCACTATCTCTGAATAGAGTCAGAGCCTCGGGTATCATGTTTAAATTTTCGGTGGTGAAAACTGCTGAAAAATATTTATTCAGATTATTGCTCATTTCTTCGTCGTTATCAGTTAGCTCGCCAGTATCTGAAAGTATTGGTCCATTCTTATCTCGTGTTTTAGTTTGATACATTTGGTAGAATCCTTAGGGGTTTGTCTTCGCCTCCCTTGCTATCTTCAGTTCATTATTCCTCTTTGCTTTCCTTATCTCGGTCTTAACCCTACCGGCCAATACCTTATAATACTCCCGGAGGTAAATTTCGCCACGGTTTATCCTTCTACCTATAGCCTTCCTTTGGCCAATAATGTTCTTTAAATAATTATTTATCCATTTAGGGTCATTGTTGTCTGATCTGAGTTTTTTGTATGGTATGTTCTGCCTTTGTGCATTAAGTAACTCATTATTTAAATTGTCGTGGAACTCGACAATCTCAGATCTCGTTATCAGGTGGGTGTCATCTGTCAGGTTCACGGCCAAGCATGACACCCCCTCTCTCAGCTTCCTCTTTAAACTATCAAAGTTTGCCCGTCTGAAATCTGGGACTTTAATGGAATTTTCCTTACGTCTGACCTGAAAATCTAACTGGAATCTAATTTCTTTGTGATCGCTGATTACGGAAAAGAAAATTGACAATAAGATCACGTGAAGATTAGGCACCTTAAATTATTTCACCTGATGATTAAACACCTTAACACTAACCTAACCTAACCTAGTAATTAAACAAATCTATTCTAAGCTAACCTAACGTAACACAAACCTAACCTAACATTAATCTAACCTTACACTAACCAAACCTAACCCCCAAGGTATCATTAAAGTCTTTAAATCAATAACTAAAATACACTAGGGTGACTAATCTTCACGTGACCCTTACATACAATACCAAACACAATAACCAAAGATATAATAAATAAAGCCAACGATAGAATCATTTGTCTAGTCACTCTAGTGTTACTTCCACCATAGAAAACTAATGACGTCATCTATTTTACATACGAGGGGAGACACCTTAAAAAAGGGGAGAGACTCACTTAAACAACCATCTCTTCCCCTTTATCCATCTGAGGGTAAACTGATACATAAATTAACTCAAAGAAAGTGACATAAATAAATTGCTCATCATCACACACTGAGCTATAAAATTATCGTACTATTAATATTAAAAAAAAGCGAAATGTGAAAAAAATGGGGTATTGTTATTTTTTCTTTATATAATAAGTTAATGTTCTTACCTTCTCTTTACGTAATGTTCAAATGTTTTTTTTTTCGTTCACACCTGTCGTAGTGTCTGTCGCTCAGGTGCTGTAGTGTCTTTCATGTCACCTGTTGTAGCCTCTGTCTGGTCACCTGTTGTCGATATTAATTTAGATTTAGTTGATGTATATATTTTTTTTGTCGGGAATTAGCCCACCCAGGCACAGCTTGGGGGGACAAAAATATAATGCAATAATAATAATAATAATAATAATAATAATAATAATAATAATAATAATAATAATAATAATAATAATAATAATAATAATAATAATAATAATAATAAAAACATAATAATAATAATAATAATAATAGAGTCATAAATAAATACAAAATTAAAAAAAATATATAAAGAGTGAGAAACAATATATGTATGTTGTGTTGTCAACAATTGAGACCCTGCAATTGGGTGTAAATGAGGCAGAAAGTCAGATGAGCAACCTGGGACTTGGTCACAATTTTCGTGATGCCATATGACAGCACATTATGCTTTAGTTGGTAATACTTCAAAATAAGATGGTTTGTACTGTATGTTAATTTAGAATTATTTAATTTAGAGACTCAAAAATGAGATGAATTAAATAATTTAATGTGAGATAAAGTGTATATAAATAAAATTAGTTTGTATCGATGACGTATATAATAATTTAAATAATGATAATTTAAATAACAAATCAAATTACACAAGAAAGATAACAATTCAAATTAAATACATTATATAACAAATGAAGAATAAACAAATATAACAAAATCAACAAAAGAGAAAAAAAAAGCAACATTCCTCACTACCAGAACTTAACACGAATAAGACACGTTTTCACAAGAGTAATTAACTTATATATTCACGTATCATTAACATTATACTGTCCAGAAATGTTTCATGGGCCAATTTGTATGTAAATGGAGGTAAACGACAAAACAAGTCAACCACATGATGAACAGGTGTAATTACAAGCCTTGTTTTCATGTGCGTTTCTCTCTGGCAATTGTAGTTAGGAGCGGTGTGTTTACTTGATGTGTGTGTGTGTGTGTGTGTGTGTGTGTGTGTGTGAGGAGGGCTGTTGGAGGTGGAGGTGTATGTGGGATGGGGTGGGGTGGGGTGGGGTTTGGTTGGGTGTGTGGAGTGAGTGTGTTTGTGTGAGTGTGTGCGCGTGTGTGTGTGTGTGTGTGTGTGTGTGTGTATGCATGTATGTGTGTCTGTGTGTGTGGGGGGGATGGGAGGGTTGTAATAGCCAGGTTCCACAGATATGTCCGGTTTGTGATTAATCGTTTTTTTTGTTACAGAGGTCGACTGACTGTCATGGGAAGGGAGGGGAGGTGTGGTTGATGGCCCTGTCGTGTGTGTGTGTGTGTAGTCGTGATGTCATGCGGTTTATATGTCTGTGTGCCTTTTGTTCACACACACACAGACACACACATACACATAACCGCATACTAACGTTCCCCAACACACACACACACACACACACACACACACACACACACACACACACACCTGTCCCCCTCATACGTAAATTAATACCCATACCTGTCAGCCATTAAACCCAGGAATAAACCACCTTGATAAAAGACTCTCCATATACCACCTGATGCTGGCCTGTTTGGTGCTCTCTCTCTCTCTCTCTCTCTCTCTCTCTCTCTAGTGAGTTTTGTCAGACCATACCAAGCCAGTAGAAAATTATTCATATCAGTAACTATGAGGGAAGTGCTACTGATAGATGGCGGTTATTGTTTGAAGGATGTGAGGTACATATTTTTCACCTCTGTAGATATTTTCTCAGGTTGGGCACTCGCTATTGTCATCTACTGTGAATCATGGCTGCTTATGGCATGGAAGCTTTGGTCTTGGTGGGAGGTATAATGTTTATCTATCAGACCAAAGCATCCAGCCCAGTAGAACAACATAGACATAGCAGTAACCAAGGGAGCACGTGTTCACCCACCTAAGTTGACACACCCTACAGTGACTGAGGTGAGATTAAGACCTGACCCAAAGGAGGTGACAGTCACAAAGGGAACCAGAGTTCTCAACGCCACGCGATCATGACCGTGTTAACTCAAGAAAATGTACCTGGCCAGACACACCTGGGTGGTAATAATTAGGAAGCACTACCGACCACTATAAGCGACATGACCGCACACCTGATCAAACACAGCTGTCCAGACCTACCCAGTTTAGTGTTAATTGAAAGAGGTCACCTGCCGGCTTGTCACCGCCAATACAAGGGGCCTTCAGCTCCTTCTACGATTATTATTATTATAACAGGGAAGAAGCAGACAGCCCCTTCCCAGAGACAGAACACAGAGGAAGACGGAGTCACGCTCGTCACTCGTCGAGGTCGGGAAGGAGACTTCCCTCCCCAGCACAGAGTCCCCAGCTAGCAGAGTCTCCCACAGGAGACAGAGTCCAGCAACCGCTTGGACCACTCTCTTCAGCAGCACCTGCAGACATTCCCCAGCCACTGGGCCTCCCTCAGGAATTGATATTGATATTGAAACAGTTTATTTAGCCAGAAAAACACAGATACAGAGTCGATAATAATAACTATTAACATAGCTGAGCCAGTTGGGAGCAAGAGCTCTCTTGTAGGGACCTGATATATACAGTACATTATCTCAAGGAAGTTTTATGTAACATTTAGTATCATCTGGAATAGTACAAATAGCATGGTGGTAATAAGAACATATCAGAATGTTACCACGGTTATCACTTCGATATTTATTTATTTTATTTTTAATTTTAATATTTTTTTTACATTATTTTATATTATAATTATATACATAAGTTACAGTGGAATTAAAAAACATAAATATAGTGAGGGAAGCAGTACTATCGTGCACCAAAGTCGTGTCCACTACCCAACCACAGTGAGGATTCGAATTGCCTTGAGTCTGAAGTTTCGAAACAGCTGGGGGTAAATGCTATGGTCGGCTAACAGATGTAGCCCACTGTAGTGTGTGTGGGGGGAGTAGAGGAGGTGGGGGTTAGTCTAGTAACAGGCTGTGTGTAGGTGAAGCATAACATCGTGAATTCCGCAATTACTGATAACAATAAGAATGTCATGAAGATAGTTAATATTATTAAGCATGGTGAGAGATGTGTAACTGGTAAATAAAAGCACCACAACGACCATATCTCTGCAGTTCATGGCTACGACGGTGCGACTGATGGGCACACCAGTAATTAATTCTCCTGTTGAACAAGAGGACAGAGCTGTCAGGATTACTGTATGTCTAGTTGGCAAATATTTTTTGCAATGTTAATTTCTTATCTATCTATATGAAAATTTCTGATAACAGTTTTGATGGTACAATAAAAGCAGGTATATAAGGTAGGTATTACAAGAAACATTAATACTTAGACAATAAATATTTTTAAGAGACAATTTAAAGGAAGGGAGAGTAGTCTTTGCTAGGATGGGTGGGGGTAAGTGGTTCCACACCTTCACACCGTGATATTTTATGGAGGTCTGGGACTGAGAGGAGCGCATGGGGGGTGGTCTTAGTCGCTCTTGGTGCCTTAAGTTGTATCTCTAATTATTCCGGAACTAGAAATAATTGTTGTCATGCAAGTGATTGACAGATTTGTAAACAAATAGGACACAGTAGAAGGTGTTAATATCCTCGAATTTTTTAATTTTCAATTTAGCAAATTGTTCGTTCGTATGATCTGTTTTTTTCAAGTAGGTCATTGTCGGCACAACTTTCTTTTGTGCAGTAACCAGGGATTGTGTTTTTGAAGAGCCAAAGGCCCCCCATAGTGTGTGACAGTGTATCAGGTGTTGGTAAACAAGATCATGATAGATTTCTTTTATTGCTGTGAGTGAGTGACTGTCGAGTGTGATACATGATACCGCACTGTTTATTGACTTTACTGTGAATGGCTTGGTTTCTCCAGTTAAGTTTCTCATCAACAATAACTCCAAGAAATTTAGTATTTTGTTTACATTTGAGGACTATATTACCAAGGTACAGGGGGTCCAAGTCTGGGGTAAGTTTTTCCTTCTGTGAAAGAACGTGTATTGGGTTTTCTCGAGGTTTGAGGTCAGTTTATTACGTATTATTCAGGTCCTGACTTTAGTCAATTCAGTGTTCATAGTTCTCATCAAGGAATGGAGGTCTGAATTGCTGGCATAGAGATTACTATAGTCTGCAAATAAGTTGTATTTTATGAGTGAGCTGGTGTGGACCTTATCGTCTATGTACAACAAAAACAGTACTGGACCAGGATTGGAACCTTGGGGGACGCCAAACAAGATTGGCGAGGAGTCAGATTGGTGATTATAATAACAAACATACTGCTTCCTGTTGAACAGATGAGAATGTAAACCAATTGTGGGACAGGCCCTAACGCCGCAATGTTCAAGCTTTGAAAAGGAGGATGGTATGGTCGACAGCATCGATGGCTTTAGAGGTCAGGGGAATATACCGACTGTGAACTGGCTGTCATCAAAGGGTTTAAGATGTCATTAGTCAAGGATATCAGGGCACTCTCAGTCGACCTTCTAGCAATCAAACTGGTCACGTGAGTCATTGTCAGAGCATTCTTTCGGATGAGTTGCTTCGGTGAGAGTGGATCCATTTCATGGTTGTGTCTACAGTCATTGTCTGTAACGTCAATATGATGATCTGTTAATGAGTCCATGCCGTTGGTTAACTAATAAATAGCTGGACTTAGAATTGGTGTCAAAACTTCTCCTAAGAATATAATTCCAGGTTATATAACTAATCGGTACTAATAAATTCTACCAATATTTATGGATTGTCTTTTTATCTCTCTTTCTCTCTCTCTCTCTCTCTCTCTCTCTCTCTCTCTCTCTCTCTCTCTCAGTCTATCTTTCTCCTTCTCTTATAAGATTTAAACCAATCTCTCTCCCTCTCTCTAATTATCTCTCACCTGATAATTAAACACCCTAATGTTACCTGGAATGGGTGGGCTACCAGGTGTTGGGATTGAGCTGATGTTGGTTGAGCTGATGTTGGGTTGGGTTAGTATTAGGTTGAGGCTATTGTTTGGTTAAGCTAGTGTTAGGTTGGGTTTTGAGCTGTTGGTTGAGCTGTTGTTTGGTGTGGCTGTTGAGTTGGGTTGGTGTTTGGTTGGAGCTGTTGTTTGGTTGAGGCAGTATTAGGTTAGGCTATTGTTGAGTTAGGTTTGGTGTTGAGTTAGACTTCTATTGTTTGGTTGAGCTGGTGTTGGGTTAGAGTTGGTGTTGGGTTGGGCTATTGTTTGGTTAGGCTAGTGTTAGGTTAGGTTGGTGTTGGGTTTAGGCTATTGTTTGGTTAGGGCTAGTGTTGGGTTAGGTTGGTGTTAGGTTGGGCTATTGTTTGGTTGAAGCTGGTGTTGGGTTGAGCTATTGTTTGGTTGAGCTGGTGTTGAGTTGGGTTGGTGTTGGGTTGGCTGTTGTTTGGTTAGGCTAGAATAGTGTTGTTGGGTTGGGTTGGTGTTATGGTTGAAGCTATTGTTTGGTTGGGCTAGTGTTGGGTTTGGTTGTGAGTTGGCTAGTGTTAGGTTAGGCTAGTGTTAGGTTAGGCTAGTGTTAGGTTAGGTTAGTGTTAGGTTAGGCTATTGTTAGGTTAGGCTAGTGTTAGGTTAGGCTAATGTTAGGTTAGGCTAGTGTTAGGTTAGGCTAGTGTTAGGTTAGGCTAGTGTTAGGTTAGGTTAGTGTTAGGTTAGGTCAGCGTTAGGATGGTTAGGTTAGGTTAGGTTAGGTTAGTGTTAGGTTAGGTCAGCGTTAGGATGGTTAGGTTAGGTTAGGTCAGCGTTAGGACGGTTAATCTTTAGTGGAATAAGGTGGGAGGGCTAAGCTTTAGATGATCCGAGCAGAGAGTCCCAGAGCACTTTCGTATTTATTGTATACAGCCGGGTCCTCTCGCTAGTGCTGGGGGAGGGGGGGGGCTGAGCAGGGGCGGGGCTGAGCAGGGGGAGAGCAGTGAGCGGGCAGGAGGGGGTGCGGGCTGGAGGAGAAGCAGGGGCCAAGGAGGGGCAAGGGGGGAGGGCAGGGAGGACAGGGTGGCGGGGGTGTGTTGCAGGGCGTTTAATTTAGAGGAAACATAGCCATCGAACGACGCACGAGACTGATAATCCATTTTACGTAGGACAACCTTCATTATTGTTGTTCGTAAACGGTATTTCGAGTCTTGCAATGCCATCAACCACCAACATCTACCAACACCACCACTACCACCAACATCACCACCACTACCAACACCACTACTACCACCATCACCACTACTACCACCATCACCACTACTACCTAAACTACTACTACTACTACTACTACTACTACTACCACCACTATTGCCAACACCTTTATTTTTTTTCACGTGGCCTCCAGCCTCCCCCAATAGCCACACCTTCTCCGCCATTTTATTACCTTAATATTAAATATCCTAATACATAAGTAGCTATCCTAGCTGTGTTGAGTTAGTTGAGCCGCAGATCTATGTGGCATTCAGTGACTGTTGCCTCATAGTCAATATCTGCAGCTGTTGTCGGCATTGGGGCCGAAGCTCTCGTTCCCCTGAGGCAGAGCAAAGCCGACCGAAGGAGAGAGAAGGACAGTCGACATCTCATCCAGGCTGTAACATAACTTCTGGGCTGCTGCTTCTGTTCGGAGATCACCTCCGCGAGTCTGGCGTAGAAACATCTTGCACTTGGTCCCATCCCACCAGAGGTTGTGAACACTAGAGGAGTGAAGCTGCCTTGATCAACGTTCTGAATTCTCTTCCCATATGCCCTTATCTTGTCGTTCTCGTTCCTCCTGTGTGCAGCATCGAGAGCTAAGTTAAGGTGACATGCTCGCTGTCCCGGCGTCCAGAATCTTCGAGCACTGACGTCAACACGGGCTTCGTTGGATGTGTTTGAAGTCCTATGTTGGAAGATCTCACCGTCCAATGGAAGGAGGATCGGTTCTACCATGACATCACGGCAGATTTCCTTCAACATAATTATTTGCTGTGGGGTCCCTTACTTCGTCATGCCTCAATGCATATGAAGCCCCCTTTCTTGCACACCATGGCGTGATCGACGTCATAGGAAGAGCCACACACGCATTGAGAGGGCAACCTTCTACTGGCCTACCGTACCTTAGAGCATTGGCATATGTAAATTCTTGTTTATTGAGACTGAAACCATTTGCCCTTGCCAACACCTACTACTAATACTACTACAATCATCAGCGGTAGCAATCATTATTACCATGACTATATTATCACCACCACCACTCCTACCAGATATAACTACTACCAGTAACAACCACCATCTGCAGCAACCACTACCACCAACCATTCACTGAAAATTTCCCTCTCTACAGTTTCTCTCACCCATTCCAACACCATTGATCGAATCAGCATTGAGTTACTGTCACCGGGAGCTTGGCGCAGCACGACACTTGTATATAGAGTAGTGGCTCTCATAACATAGTTCTATAACATTCTATATAATTACATACCTATACGCATAGATACATTCATACGCATTCTACTTTCATACTTACATATACTTATTATACATAGATATACATAAAACGCAGGTACAAACACAAACACGTATATACACACACGTACATAAAACAAATAAATACATGCTGTATAATACACTCATATATACACACATACATAGACATAAACAATGATTCTCTCTGTCCACCACAATTTTCCTCCCCACCACACTACTCCCTGTCTACCACCACACTACTCCCTGTCTACCACTACACTACTCCCTGTCTACCACCACACTTCTCCCTGTCTACCACCACACTACTCCCTGTCTACCACCACACTACTCCCTGCCTACCACCACACTTCTCCCTGTCTACCACCACACTACTCCCTGTCTCCCACCACACTTCTCCCTGTCTCCCACAACACTTCTCCCTGTCTACCACCACATTACTCCCTGTCCACTACCACATTCCCTGTCCACCACACTACTCCGTCTACCACACTACCACCTGTCCATCACCAAACTACTCCCCGTCCATCACTACTCGGTCCTCCAAACAGACACACACACATACAAAAAAAAAACACCAGGGAAAAAAAACAACACCAAAATTAACCCAGAAAAACTTTAATCAGTTTTCCCTGAGGTCTATTGAACATCGGTTAAAAAACGCTGACTACTCCGGTATTTTTTGACAAGTCTGAGTTAGAGTCCACTGAGTATCTGATTACAAGGGTAAATTAGATTCATGCATATGTAGTGAGGACAAGAATTTTAATGTTAATCTTGTGGTATTCATGATAGACAGACGTGGTTATGAGGTGGGTGGGGGGGTACCAAGGGTCATTTCACGGGGGGTTACTTCAAGGGTCATTTCACGGGGGGCGGTTAGTCATTCAGGGTGTTAGTCATTTCAGGGGGTCAGTCATTTCAGGGGTTAGTCTTTCAGGGGATTAGCCATAGTTTAGTTCAGGGTTCATATTAGGGTTAGTTCAGGTTCAGTTTAAGTTTTAGTTCAGGGATTCAGTTCAGGGTTTAGTGAACCCTGAAGTGACCAAGTGATGCCTGAAGTGACCCCCTGAAATGCCACCCCTTTGTACTCCAGATGACCTGAGTGACAGCAGCCACTGAGGTGAGGTGGATCACCTAACCCCCCCTAGATGAGGGAGGGGGAAGGTGGGGGGATTCGTGGGTGGGGGCCCGTGAGGGGGGCCTGTGGGGGGAGGGACCTGGTGGGGGATGGGGTGGGGGACCTGCATGGTGGGGATCTGTGGGTGGGGTGACTCATGGGGTAGGGGGACCATGGGTGGGGCTGACCTGTGGGGTGGGGACCTGGGGTGGGGGGTGAGGGGGCCTGCAGGGGGATCTGTGGGTGGGGGCGCTGTGGGAGGGGGTGGGGGGGGGCGTGGAGGTGGGGGCTGTAGGAGGGGGGACCTGGGTGGGGGGATCTGTGGGTGGGGGACCTGTAGGGGGTGGGGGATTCGTGGGTGGGGACCTGTGGGATTGGGTGGTGGGGTGACCATGGGTAGGGGACCCATGGGTGGGGCTGACCTGTGGGGTGGGGGACCATGGGGTGGGGGGTGACCAGGGGTGGGGACTCTGGGGTGTGGGGGACCTCATGGGGTGGGGGACCATGGGTGGGGACCTGTGGGTGGGGTGACCTGTGGTGACCTGGGGTGGGGGGTGACCTGTGTGGGGTGACCTGTGGGTGGGGGTGACCTGGTGGGTGGGGGTGACTGGGTGGGGTGGTGACCTGGGGTGGGGTGGGGGACCTGGGGTGGGGGGACCTGGGGTGGGGGTGTGGGTGACCTGGGTGGGGGTGACCGTGGGTGGGGGTGACCATGGGGTGGGGGGACCTGGGGTGGGGTGGGGGTGACCGTGGGGTGGGGGTGACTGTGGGGGGTGGGGTGGGGTGGTGGGGTGGGGTGAGTCGTGGGTGGGGTGGGTGGGGGTGACTCGGGTGGGGTGACGTGGGTGGGGGGTGACTCTGGGGTGGGGTGGGGTGACTCTGTGGGTGGGGGGTGACTCTGGGTGGGGTGGGGTGACTGGGTGGTGGGGTGACTGTGGGTGGGGTGACTGTGGGTGGGGTGACTGTGGGGGAGGACCTGTGGGGTGGGGGTGACTCAGGGTGGGGGTGACTCGTGGGGTGGGGGTGACCTGTGGGTGGGGGCACCTCTGGGGTGGGGGGACTTGATGTCATGCAGAACGCCAATTATGTCTTGTCCGTTAATTACAGGTGTGAGGTGATCTTCAGTTTGCTATTATTATTACTTTGCTATTATATTATTACTAGTTTACTATTTTGCTATTACGATATTAGTTTGCTAATACTATTTTACTATTACTATTTACTATTACTATTTTACTATTTGATATTCACATTACCTGATATATTATACTGTCAACAATGGTAAGAAACACCGGTACAATAATAATTTCATAATGACAAGAGAATGTAAATACTTGTCAGAGATGATCACGCAGTTCACTTCCTTATTACACCTGATATACTGTAGTGCACGAGGAAACCACACACTATAAACGAGAGATGTGTTCAGAATGACTACGACAATGGCCGCCTCCCATAATTATATCTAGAACGGAAATATTTGTATAGTTTCGTTACAGCATTCCTATTTTCTATTTTCTATTTCCTAGTTCCATTGAGAGATAAAATATAGGTGCTATAACTCCCGCCAGCAGCAGATAAGGTTTATTAGGCTCATATCTCGAAAAACCTACGATTTATGGGAGCAATATAGCCGAGCACCTGTTGCGATATATGGTGCTCTTAAACACCGGAGAGTTTGGGAGCCTAGGTGGTCACTGAGGCCCTGTTTGTGTCTCTCTCTCTATATATTAGTTTATGTTTGGTGCTGGTGTAGTGTTGCTGAGGACAGACACGTAAAGTTCACTCTGACAATGAACTATTTTTTTTTACACAAAAATCATATATAACCAGACCATAGTTGGCTGGACTGGCCACTAAAGTATGGTCTCATATATATATGTATATGTATATATGTGTGTGTGTGTGTGTGTGTGTGTGTGTGTGTGTGTGTGTGTGTGTGTGTGTGTGTGTGTGTGTGTGTGTGTGTGTGTGTGATTATTGCTCATACAGATACCACAATGTTCCTGCATCAATGGACTTAATTACTTACTGTAATATCACAGACCGACGCCATAGCCGTTATGAGTTTAATTTAATCTCCTCCAGGATGAAGGTCGTCCTCATAACAACACCAGTCACAATTGTCGCTCCTACACCATCATTTAATTCAATGATACACCGGATGTTGCTAAATAATTCAACTGCTTCTGTACGTGGCGTGGCTAAACAGGTGAGAGAGCACAGTGGTGTGGTCACTCTCCTGGAGCAGCTGTGGAGGGAGAACAATCCCTGCGGTGGACGGTGCTCCCCTGGACATTATATAAGGAAACTTAACTTCCTCTCCCCTGACCCGTCAACATCTCCACCTTGAAGTATATGGACAGCTTGAAGGTAGAACTTGAAGGACATGCAAATACCCACAAAATATGACAGATTACATCTACTCCAGCGTGGTATATGGACGTCTGTACACCCTTGTCTTATTGAACGTGGGGCTGTCAAACTGGTCCTTCATCCCCTAACAGGTGCCCTCCAGTACACATCATGCTAAGCCGTTCACTTGAGAAGGTCTCCGTCTCGGGATTGGAGCAACACAGCCCGGCGCAACACCCCCCCCCCTCCTTGATATAACCTCTTACCAAGGTAATCTAAGGCAAGCCGACTCAGGTAAGCACTCACACTAAATTGAACACAAGACCTAGGGGCAATATACAATGGTGAGCGTTACCTAAATGAACGATCGTGTATAATAATGCTTTTAATTCACTGTGGGATACGCTACTCAGTCCATTATAACAACTATTATTTCTTGACAAGGTAATTCATACACAGATTATAATATTGTATAACTAAATTAAAGCGAGAGTAACAATAAACTGTTTATATATCAACAAAAACAATCTTACTGAAATACATACAGACCCCCCACCCCCCTCTCTCTCTCTCTCTCTCTCTCTCTCCCTTCCTCCATCCATTCACTTTTTGTTTGATCTCAGTCTCTCATCCTGTAATCTCGACAAGTACACCAAAAGCAAGTTTTTTTTTGGTTGTTGTCCATCCTTTCCCTTCATGTGTCTCAGTATCATTCATCTTTAATTCCCTAAGTGCATCTACTCTACCTATTCCCTGTACACACATTCTTCACCGGCTGACCTCATCTCTTTCAACCGGAATTGACGTATCAACCCCCACACACACACACCTCTCGGGTCATCAACAAATCCCTTGAGTTCTGTGGCGTCACCTACTCCATCCTAATTCAAGTTGACCCGGACAGTCCTCTCAGTTGATACTTCTGCCCTCTCCCTATCTTCCTCCTCCTCTTATTTCTCTGGTCTTCTTTCTCCTCCCCATCTTCCTCTTCCTTCTACTTCTCTTCCCTCCTCCTTTAACACATCTCTTCTTAACCTCACTAATGGCTGACGATCGCCTCCCTCCCCCGACCACCACCACTCCTCCTTCCCTACATTAACCTTATCCTTCTGCCATGATGCTTCTTCCAAACGCACAGACGTAGAGATATACACACGCACATATCGTCACCCTTCCTGCCTCGTCCCCAAAGCAAGAATGAAAAACCCGAGAGCAACAGCCAGCCCTACAGCGCCCTTTGGTACACACCGCTCCTCGACATCACACCCTACCGTGTCCCCCACCCGGATTACAAAACTCCGGTGCTCCAATTTACACTGCAGCAGCACAGAGATTATTCTAGGCACCCCATCAATTATAGTAATTATAGTCACCACATAGAATACAGTTATTCATGGAATGTAGTTTATCACGCGGCTTGGCACACACTCCATTATTGGTTTCAATTATACAACTGATACAACTTTGACATTTAACTTAACTCATCCAAATGGTTATAATCCTTTATTACACACGTATATATAGTAAACACATCCATGAGGGAGACTTTACAATGCAAAACATACCCTCCTACACGCCCCCCCCCTCCCCACTCCCCCCAGCGATACGAGAACAAGAAAACACAACAGTTAGTCGGGACAACACTAGTCCTCTCTCAGCCACACCCTACCGGCCATCTTTGATTCACCTTCCCGGCCAGCCAGCACCAGGTACTCAAAGCTAATTATCGCCTCATAAACAGTATGACGAGGATCACTGTTACCTAGACTATTGACCTGACGAAACTCTTTGATTTATACACAGCAGATATACTTCCATACACAGCAGATATACTTCCATACACAGCAGATATACTTCCATACACAACAGATATACTTCCATACACAGCAGATATACTTCCATACACAACAGATATACTTCCATACACAGCAGATATACTTCCATACACAGCAGATATACTTCCATACACAACAGATATACTTCCATACACAGCAGATATACTTCCATACACAACAGATATACTTCCATACACAGCAGATATACTTCCATACACAGCAGATATACTTCCATACACAGCAGATATACTTCCATACACAACAGATATACTTCCATACACAGCAGATATACTTCCATACACAGCAGATATACTTCCATAGCGAGATAAAGTTCTCAAACACATCAGGTCGTCTTTCTCGTGTGTTCATGACTCCATATACCAATGTTCAGTCTCCTGGTTATTAGACCGAGTGTAACAACCGTTAAACATGTCATTAAACTTGTCTCGTACACGTGGAGTGATTCTAGGTCAAAGGTGAGGTCAAGTATTTAGAGACGTTAACGAGTAATTACCACCCTAACCTAACCTAACCCTAATAGCCCCAATTAGCGTTAAGGGTTTAAATAGCAAATGAAATTAAGCAGGCGGGTTAATCTTCATGTGAGATGACTTTCTCCTCCCACACTGGCACCCACCACAAGTGTCTCTATGTTCAACTGATGCCACACAGTAAGTTAGGGAAATATTGTAGTCTCTCTCTCTCTCTCTCTCTCTCTCTCTCTCTCTCTCTCTCTCTCTCTCTCTCTCTCTCTCTCTCTCTCTCTCTCTCTCTCTCTCTCTCTCTCTCTCTCTCTCTCTCTCTCTCTCTCTCTCTCTCTCTCTCTCTCTCTCTCTCTCTCTCTCTCTCTCTCTCTCTCTCTCTCTCTCTCTCTCTCTCTCTCTCTCTCTCTCTCTCTCTCTCTCTCTCTCTCTCTCTCTCTCTCTCTCTCTCTCTCTCTCTCTCTCTCTCTCTCTCTCTCTCTCTCTCTCTCTCTCTCTCTCTCTCTCTCTCTCTCTCTCTCTCTCTCTCTCTCCTCTCTCTCTCTCTCTCTCTCTCTCTCTCTCTCTCTCTCTCTCTCTCTCTCTCTCTCTCTCTCTCTCTCTCTCTCTCTCTCTCTCTCTCTCTCTCTCTCTCTCTCTCTCTCTCTCTCTCTCTCTCTCTCTCTCTCTCTCTCTCTCTCTCTCTCTCTCTCTCTCTCTCTCTCTCTCTCTCTCTCTCTCTCTCTCTCTCTCTCTCTCTCTCTCTCTCTCTCTCTCTCTCTCTCTCTCTCTCTCTCTCTCTCTCTCTCTCCTCTCTCTCTCTCTCTCTCTCTCTCTCTCTCTCTCTCTCTCCTGTTAATAGTTCACTAGGTTTGTGTCCTGATGTTATTATACCTGATGCACACAACAGTCTGGGTCTTGTGCTCTGATACACACACACACACACACACACACACACACACACACACACACACACACACACACACACACACACACACACACCGTCGTTTGCACCCTTTGGCGTGGACAAATTCAATTGCTTACCTACCTGGGGTGGCAAAACAGGTGAATGCAGGGTAACAGGCTAAAATACCGTAAAATACATGACTACTCAAAAGAGAGATTGTGTGTGTGTGTGTGTGTGTGTGTGTGTGTGTGTGTGTGGTGAACTTGGCTAGCTCCTCCCTGGGCCTCACACCAGTTATCCACACATGGCAATCTGTCCCCCTGAGTCCACAAAGACTACCTACACTTCCCTGCACTCGGGCACTACTAGTGTAAAATAACAGAGGAACCCAAAGATAAACCTTCCTTGCTCAACATTCACTCACCCACCACATGTGTTACTACCTGACCTACCTGACCTACCCAACCTCTCTATACCCGCTAAATAGTTGCTGTGTGTAAATATTCCGTTTATAAAGACTGTGGCTGTACAATTAGAGAATACACTCAATCACACAGTCCACACGAACACTAAATCAACAAGTCAGAGTCACCAGTAAAGAATAATGGAATAATAGGTTAAACACTAAGCCCCGAGGCAGGCGCAGGTGATAGTCGTGCTGGGCCTCAGTACCTCTAATACCAGTCTAAGAAGATCACGGCACCAGCGGGACTCAGGTGAGAGACAGTCAGCCGGATGAGACACGTCTTATGAAAAGTTGAGGAGCGTTTGACGGCGAGAAGTAATTTAGAGACACACTATTTGGATTTTCTGACGGAGTTGTGTGAATCTTGTTACCTAGAGACCTTCCTGTAAATACTGTATTATTATTATTGTTTATAATTTACGCCTGGTCTGAGGAAAATTATCAGTAATGAAAAAACTTTCTTTGGTTTGTGAACGTGTGCTGCTGTGACTTGACCTTCATGGCCTCAGCTGTTCTGATAGTCACTCCTTCCCAGCCAGATGACGTGATATAAAGGGAAGAACTGGAACTTTTACAAGAAATTTATGAGCTGTAAACAGTTAATATTCAAGTGAAGTGGTAATGGTTCTGGCGCCTGGTTTAAGGATTTGTTTTAAAAATTGTCGACTGTGAATGTTGAAAAGCTGTAGAAGCCGCTTCCGGATACATTTTTACCCTCTGTTAAGTATCAGTCTAGCACATGCACTGTGGGCTAAGTCGAGAGGAGAGGATGGGCTCACACCAAAACCAATTATATCATTCATACTTTACTGAACAAAATAAAAAAAAGTTCCCACAGCGTTAGAGTGTTGTACGCTGATGTTGTGGAAGTAGACGATGTTACTGTACACACACACACACACACACACAATAGTAACAGCGTACACACACAAAAGCGCTCTTCACTCACCAAGGGAAACGACTAAAGAGATCAAAACGCTTGGCTGGTCGCAGAATAAACAAAAATACGAACGGAACATAAACCAAAAATATGAACACGACACACAGACAATCATTGCGGGCTAATCCTTTCAGCGGGGCAGAAATACTCGCCACATAAATAAGTAAGGGAGTCTGCAGAGGTACAAAAGACTTCCCCAAGCAAATACGCTCCCACAGTATTATTATTTTACCCTTTTCAGTTGTAGACGCATTTACACCCACTACCACTACCACACCCACCACTACACCCACCACCACTACACCCACCACCACTACACCCACCACCACCACCACCACACCCACCACAAACCTCTACCACCTCCTCCACCTCCTCCTCCACCACACAGCAACCAACCAACCATCACTACCACCACATCCACCACCACATTCTCCATCTCCAACACCAGTAACTTCCACCATAAAATCCACATACACTTCCCCCTAAAAATAAATAAATAAATAAATAAATAATCCCCCCACCAGAACAGAAGGTGTTTTATTCACCACACGTCATATTATATTCTCTACCAATATCTCGCAGCAAAAAAAAAATGAAAGTCAGCAACAATAAATAAATCAACGAACTTTGGATTGAAAAAGTAAATAAATAAATAACAAATAAATAAACAGATGAATAAATACAAATAAATTAAAAAATAAAAAAAACAAAGAAAAAAATATATAAATAAAATAAAATAAACAAATAAATAATAATTAAATAATAAATACATAAAAAAACACACAAATAAAATAATTGAATAAACAAAACCACGAAGAAAATATCACAAGTTTTCCACAATGTTGAAGAAAAATCCTAACCACGGCTCCTCGTCTCCGTCTCTTGATGACAACAGAAGCAAACGGAAGCAGAGACGTGTGTTTATGACCAGAGGAACAACAACAACAACAACAATAACAATAACAACAACAACATACACAGAATACTCCATTGACTTGAGAACACTATATACACTGGGAGATGCTGCCTGCCTGCCTGCCTGCCTGCCTGCCTGCCTGTGTCCTGCCTGTGTCCTGCCTGCCTGCCTGCCTGTGTGGAGAATAGTTGCAACTTATTCGATACAAAACCAAGCATGTGTTTGCCTTTTTACTCCCGGATGGTGTGTGTGTGTGTGTGTGTGTGTGTGTGTGTGTGTGTGTGTTATTATCTCAAACGAATACGACAAAATAAAAAAAAAATAAAAAAATATCACAAGAAATCAAGGTGGTTTATGCTGGTCTAGCCTTCATGTAAGCGCCTTAACCTCTCTGGGCCTCGCAAAAGTTGGATTAATTTATCATAACCCAATTAAAACTGTCGATCTGGATGCCATGTTCCTCTTGTGAGCTCGATATGTAACTGTCTGTCTGTCTGTCTGTCTGTCTGTTGATTCATGTTGGAGTGTTTTTTTCAGTCTCACATCACTGATTATAATGTTGGCTAGACTATTTACGGATCACACACACACACACACACACACACACACCATACGAGCCTAAAATAGAAACAGATTCCCGGCTGAAAACTCCATTACATCACGCACACAACTAAAGACTCCTGCACTTTAAACTTACAGTACATTATTATTATTATATAAATTAATTCAACTTGAAAAAAAAAAGTAGCCACAATAAAAAAGAATTACTCTAAACCTGACAGCGGTAACTATTATAAATGACTCACTGTGTTCATATCATATGAGCTTAACTTTTAAAGGTAAGAGAGCAACAGCAACACTAATAACAGTCTAGCGTATTAAAATAATTAAAAACAACTTTTTAATATTAAATCAAAGCAATTAGTATATTAAAAAGTCTTACGAAATTACCAAATTTTTTGTTTTTTATGTGAAAACAGATGCAATACATTAATCGGGAGGGAATTCTTTACACTCAGAAATATATAGATACATCATTTTCTGTAATTAAATCAGCGATGATGACCTCACGTATACTCCACTGGATAAGTTAAGTTTTTGAAGAGCAGTAATACACCCACCTGATCCTGACTGATATTTATAACTCATTGT
The DNA here is from genome assembly GCF_018991925.1 of Homarus americanus. Lineage (NCBI taxonomy): Eukaryota > Metazoa > Arthropoda > Malacostraca > Decapoda > Nephropidae > Homarus > Homarus americanus. Next base: position 200,801 of record NW_024746456.1, on the reverse strand, counting down.
TTAGTGTCGCGAGCAAGTAAGTTTATAATTTGCATACATTAACACTTAAATAACTACAACAATCACCACACCTACCTCAGTAAGACAGTGTTTTGGATACATTAACACTTAAATAACAACAACAATCACCACACCTACCTCAGTAAGACAGTGTTTTGGATACATTAACACTTAAATAACTACAACAATCACCACACCTACCTCAGTAAGACAGTGTTTTGGATACATTAACACTTAAATAACAACAATAATCACCACACCTACCTCAGTAAGACAGTGTTTTGGATACATTAACACTAAATAACTACAACAATCACCACACCTACCTCAGTAAGACAGTGTTTTGGATACATTAACACTAAATAACTACAACAATCACCACACCTTCCTCAGTAAGACAGTGTTTTGGATACATTAACACTTAATAACTACAATAATCACCACACCTACCTCAGTAAGACAGTGTTTTTGATACATTAACACTAAATAACAACAATAATCACCACACCTACCTCAGTTAGACAGTGTTTTGGATACATTAACACTAAATAACTACAATAATCACCACACCTACCTCAGTAAGACAGTGTTTTGGATACATTAACACTAAATAACAACAATAATCACCCCACCTACCTCAGTAAGACAGTGTTTTGGATACATTAACACTAAATAACTACAACAATCACCACACCCACCTCAGTAAGACAGTGTTTTGGATACATTAACACTAAATAACAACAATAATCACCCCACCTACCTCAGTAAGACAGTGTTTTGGATAAATTAACACTTAAATAACTACAACAATCACCACACCTACCTCAGTAAGACAGTGTTTTGGATACATTAACACTAAATAACTACAACAATCACCACACCCACCTCAGTAAGACAGTGTTTTGGATACATTAACACTAAATAACAACAACAATCACCACACCTACCTCAGTAAGACAGTGTTTTGGATACATTAACACTTAAATAACTACAACAATCACCACACCTACCTCAGTAAGACAGTGTTTTGGATACATTAACACTAAATAACTACAACAATCACCACACCTACCTCAGTAAGACAGTGTTTTGGATACATTAACACTTAAATAACAACAACAATCACCACACCCACCTCAGTAAGACAGTGTTTTGGATACATTAACACTAAATAACAACAACAATCACCACACCTACCTCAGTAAGACAGTGTTTTGGATACATTAACACTAAATAACAACAACAATCACCACCTACCTCAGTAAGACAGTGTTTGGATACATTAACATAAATAACTACAACAATCACCACACCTACCTCCAGTAAGACAGTGTTTTGGATACATTAACACTTAAATAACTACAACAATCACCACACCTACCTCAGTAAGACAGTGTTTGGATACATTAACACTAAATAACGACAACAATCACCACACCTACCTCAGTAAGACAGTGTTTTTGGATGCATGTACATAGAAAATATATATGTACTTCTAATAATCACCACACCTACCTCAGTAAGACAGTGTTTTGGATACATTAACACTAAACCAACAGCAATAATCACCACACCTACCTCCAGTAAGACAGTGTTTTGGATACATTAACACTAAATAACTACAATAATCACCACACCTACCTCCAATTATGACAGTGTTTTGGATACATTAACACTAAATAACTACAACAATCACCACACTACCTCAGTAAGACGGTGTTTTGGATACATTAACACTAAATAACTACAACAATCACCACACCTACACTCAGTAAGACAGTGTTTTTGGATACATTAACACTAATAACAGCAATAATCACCACACCTACCTCGAGAAGTAAGACAGTGTTTGGATAAGTAACACTAAATAACTACAACAATCACCACACCTACCTCAGTAAGACAGTGTTTTGGATACATTAACACTAAATAACTACAACAATCACCACACCCACCTCAGTAAGACAGTGTTTTTGGATACATTAACACTAAATAACTACAATAATCACCACACCTACCTCAGTAAGACAGTGTTTTTGGATACATTAACACTAAAATAACAACAATAATCACCACACCTACTCAGAGTAAGACAGTGTTTTGGATACATTAACCTTAATAACTGCAATAATCACCACACCTACACCAGTAAGACAGTGTTTTTGGATACATTGAACACTAAATAACTACAACAATCACCACACCTACCTCCAGTAAGACAGTGTTTTTGGACCGGTAACACTAAATAACAACAATAATCACCACCTGCCTCCAGTAAGACAGTCTTTTGGATACATTAACACTAAATAACTACAACAATCACCACCTACCTCCAGTAAGACAGTGTTTTGGACCAACAACACTAAATAACACTACAACAATCACCACACCTACCTCAGTAAGACAGTGTTTTAGATACATTAACACTTAATAACTACAATAATCACCACACCTACCTCCAGTAAGACAGTGTTTTTTGATACATTAACACTAGAAAATAACAGCAATAATCACCACCTACCTCCAGTTAGACAGTGTTTGGATAAGTAACATAAATAACTACAACAATCACCACACCCACCTCAGTAAAGACAGTGTTTGGATGCATTAACACTAAATAACAACAATAATCCTTACCTACCTCAGTAAAGACAGTGTTTGGATAGAAGTAACACTAAATAACTACAACAATCACCACACCACCTCAGTAAAGACAGTGTTTGGATACATTAACACTAAATAACAATAATCACCCACCTACCTCCAATGGAGCAAGTGTTTTTGGATAAATTAACACTTAAATAACTACAACAATCACCACACCTACCTCAGTAGACAGTGTTTTGGATACATTAACACTAAATAACTACAACAATCACCACCACCTCAGTAGACAGTGTTTTGGATACGGTAACACTAAATAACTGTAATCACCACACCCCACCTCAGTAAAGACAGTGTTTGGATACATTTAACACTTAAATAACTTCTAATCCACCACACCTACCTCAGTAAAGACAGTGTTTTTGGATACATTAACACTAAACTTCACAATAATCACCACACCTACCTCAGTAAGACAGTGTTTTGGATACATTAACACTAAATAACTACAACAATCACCACACCTACCTCAGTAAGACAGTGTTTTGGATACATTAACACTAAATAACTACAATAATCACCACACCTACCTCAGTAAGACAGTGTTTTGGATACATTAACACTAAATAACAACAATAATCACCCCACCTACCTCAGTAAGACAGTGTTTTGGATACATTAACACTAAATAACTACAACAATCACCCCACCTACCTCAGTAAGACAGTGTTTTGGATACATTAACACTAAATAACAACAATAATCACCCCACCTACCTCAGTAAGACAGTGTTTTGATACATTAACATTAAATAACTACAACAATCACCACACCTACCTCAGTAAGACAGTGTTTTGGATACATTAACACTAAATAACTACAACAATCACCACACCTACCTCAGTAAGACAGTGTTTTGGATACATTAACACTTAAATAACAACAATAATCACCACACCTACCTCAGTAAGAACGTGTTTTGGATACATTAACACTAAATAACTACAACAATCACCACATCTACCTCAGTAAGACAGTGTTTTGGATACATTAACACTAAATAACAACAACAATCACCACACCTACCTCAGTAAGACAGTGTTTTGGATACATTAACACTTAAATAACTACAACAATCACCACACCCACCTCAGTAAGACAGTGTTTTGGATACATTAACACTTAAATAACAACAATAATCACCACACCTACCTCAGTAAGAACGTGTTTTGGATACATTAACACTAAATAACTACAACAATCACCACATCTACCTCAGTAAGACAGTGTTTTGGATACATTAACACTAAATAACAACAACAATCACCACACCTACCTCAGTAAGACAGTGTTTGGACTACAATTACATGAAATAAACACAACAATCACCACTACCTCAGTAAGACAGTGTTTTGGATACATTAACACTTAAATAACTACAACAATCACCACACCTACCTCAGTAAGACAGTGTTTTGGATACATTAACACTAAATAACTACAACAATCACCACACCCACCTCAGTAAGACAGTGTTTTGGATACATTAACACTTAAATAACAACAACAATCACCACACCTACCTCAGTAAGACAGTGTTTTGGATACATTAACACTAAATAACTACAATAATCACCACACCTACCTCAGTAAGACAGTGTTTTGGATACATTAACACTTAAATAACAACAACAATCACCACACCTACCTCAGTAAGACAGTGTTTTGGATACATTAACACTAAATAACAACAACAATCACCACACCTACCTCAGTAAGACAGTGTTTTGGATACATTAACACTTAAATAACTACAACAATCACCACACCTACCTCAGTAAGACAGTGTTTTGGATACATTAACACTTAAATAACTACAACAATCACCACACCTACCTCAGTAAGACAGTGTTTTGGATACATTAACACTAAATAACAACAATAATCACCACACCTACCTCAGTAAGACAGTGTTTTGGATACATTACACTTTAACTTAAATAACCACACACAATCACCACACCTACCTCAGTAAGACAGTGTTTTGGATACATTAACACTTAAATAACTACAACAATCACCACACCTACCTCAGTAAGACAGTGTTTTGGATACATTAACACTTAAATAACTACAACAATCACCACACCTACCTCAGTAAGACAGTGTTTTGGATACATTAACACTAAATAACTACAACAATCACCACACCTACCTCAGTAAGACAGTGTTTTGGATACATTAACACTAAATAACTACAACAATCACCACACCTACCTCAGTAAGACAGTGTTTTGGATACATTAACACTTAAATAACTACAACAATCACCACACCTACCTCAGTAAGACAGTGTTTTGGATACATTAACACTTAAATAACTGCAACAATCACCACACCTACCTCAGTAAGACAGTGTTTTGGATACATTAACACTTAAATAACTACAACAATCACCACACCTACCTCAGTAAGACAGTGTTTTGGATACATTAACACTTAAATAACTACAATAATCACCACACCTACCTCAGTAAGACAGTGTTTTGGATACATTAACACTTAAATAACTACAACAATCACCACACCTACCTCAGTAAGAGAGTGTTTTGGATACATTAACACTTAAATAACTACAACAATCACCACACCTACCTCAGTAAGACAGTGTTTTGGATACATTAACACTTAAATAACTACAACAATCACCACACCTACCCTTAAAACAACAGGTTACTTCTACTTTTTAATCGCTAGTAATATTTATCTACTGTATAAACTCAATAACACGTTTAAAGAATAAAAACAGCACATGAACATTGAAAGCATTGAAAGTAAACCAAATTCTTATAATTTAATGAGTAGTTACACACACGAGGGGAAGCAGGTAACAGCTCCTCCTCCTCTACTAGTGTAAATATTGTCTCTGGTGGTGACTGGTGAGGGTGGTCATTCACCTGGTATAAATAATCCCTAACAGCTGAAACTAGTGATTAGGTTATTTCGACCAATTTGAATCTTTATCTATGTTGATATAATACGGTGTTTATATTCCTGGCTTTAAAAACCAACCCTCACACGAGCCGAGGAGGATAACAGCCACTCATTAGTATCTGGGTTTTTTTTTTTTACTTAATGACGTGGACTAAAACATGACTGACTTGTATGCTTAGTGGAAAAACAAATTACATTTTTCAGGTAGAATGAGAAGGTGTGTTCTACTTACCAAAGGGCGGCGTGTGGGTTGTCCCCGTTGGTGTACCGAGTCTGTAAAGTATCAGAACACCATTAAAAAAATTAAAAATGGTAATTACAATATCTTTACATTTTTACTTTATTATCGAATGTAAGATAATTTTAAAGTTAAAATAATGTAGAAATAAAGGAATGAGATCAGAAGAGATTTGGAAATGAGAAAGGAAAATCAATTTGGCCAGACGATAAGGCTATCGATGAGGCTACGAACGTTATTATCTTAAAGACTTTACCAATACTGAAGAGTTACATCACCATTCACTGATAGGTAAATATATTTCACCAAAAAATAAAAGGAAAAATGATCTATTCTTTATTCAGGATATATTTCAACTATAAATGGTTAAACCTGAGATAACGACTAACTACTGACACCAACCATTACACAATTACCAAGGTTAAATATGTTAATCCTTCTTACAAATATGATAGAATCCCCACTGTGTTCCGATTTACACACTCAGAAATCCGCACTTAACACCGGGTTGTGAATCAGATACACACTACCTGGATTACGGGGGCTCATTAACCTTCCTCTCACCTCATTCTAATGCATTCAATAATCTATTTTTATCTTCATATTTAAAATTATGTTAAATAGAGCTTTTGTTTTTGTTAATATAGTTAATTTTCCCTTTGTTAACCTATCGGAAGTTACCTTTGAGACCTGTGATTGTTACCTGTGAATGTTACCTGTGAATGAGACTTGTGATTGTTACCTGTGAATGTTACCTGTGATTGTTACCTGTAAATGAGACTTGTGATTGTTACCTGTGAATGTTATCTGTGATTGTTACCTGTAAATGAGACTTGTGATTGTTACCTGTGAATGTTATCTGTGATTGTTACCTGTAAATGAGACTTGTGATTGTTACCTGTGAATGTTATCTGTGCTTGTTACCTGTAAATGAGACTTGTGATTGTTACCTGTGAATGTTACCTGTGCATGTTACCTGTAAATGAGACTTGTGATTGTTACCTGTGAATGTTATCTGTGATTGTTACCTGTAAATGAGACGTGTGATTGTTACCTGTGAATGAGACTTGTGATTGTTACCTGTTAATGTTACCTATGAATGTTACCTGTGATATTTACCTATGAATGTTACTTGTGATCGTTACCTGTGAATGTTACCTGTGACTGTTACCTGTGAATGCGACTTGTGATTTTTACCTGTGATCGTTACCTGTGATTGTTACCTATGAATGATACCTGTGATATTTACCTATGAATGTTACTTGTGATCGTTGCCTGTGATTGTTACCTATGAATGTTACCTGTGATCGTTACCTGTGATCGTTACCTGTGATTGTTACCTATGAATGTTACCTGTGATCGTTACCTGTGATCGTTACCTGTGATTGTTACCTGTGATTGTTACCTATGAATGTTACCTGTGATCGTTACCTGTGATCGTTACCTGTGATCGTTACCTGTGAATGTTACCGGTGAATGTTACCTGCGATTAATTAAAAGGAGACACAGAAGGCCCGGGAGTGTACAGAGGAATTCTACTCCAGGTGTGGAGGTTCAGGTGTGGAGGTTCAGGTGTGGAGGGACAGGTGTGGAAGTATGGAAGTGTGGAGCTTGAGGCGCTAAATTGTGAAGGTGTGTAAGTTGTGGAATGGAGGTGTGTAGGTTGTGGAATGGAGGTGTGTAGGTTGTGGAATGGAGGTGTGTAGGTGTGGAATGAGGGTGTGTAGGTGTGGAATGAGGGGTGTGTGGTGTGGAATGAGGGTGTGTGGGTGTGGAATGGAGGCGTGTGGGTGTGGAAGGTGTGTGGGTTGTGGGTGGGGTGTGTGGTTGTGGAATGGAGGTGTGTTGTGGAATGAGGGTGTGTGGTGGAATGGGGGTGTGTGGTGTGGAATGGAGGTGTGTAGTTGTGGAATGGGTGTGTGGGTGTGGAATGGGTGTGTAGGTGTGGAATGTGTGTGGGTGTGGAATGGAGGTGTGTGGTTGTGGAATGGGGTGTGTGGGTGTGGAATGAGGGTGTGTGGTGTGGAATGGAGGTGTGGGTGTGGAGTGGGGGTGTGTGGTTGTGGAATGGAGGTGTGTGGGTGTGGAATGGAGGTGTGTAGGTGTGAAATGGAGACGTGTAGGTGTGGAATAGAGACGTGTAGGTGTGGAATGGAGGTGTATAGGTGTGGAATGGAGGTGTGTAGGTGTGGAATGGAGGTGTGTAGGTGTGGAATGGAGACGTGTAGGTGTGGAATGGAGGTGTGTAGGTGTGGAATGGAGGTGTGTAGGTGTGGAATGGAGGTATGTAGGTGTGGAAGTCTTATGGTGTGGTAATTATGGTGTGCAGGTGTATAAGTGCAGAGTTGTGGAGGTGAGAACGCGTATTTTATTCTTCAAGGAAATTTACCACAAAATCCCCAGTTCTGAGATAGCCATGTCAGCCATATATATACATGACTCAGGTATATAAACACAACCCACCGGTATAAATATGACTCACAGGTAAAATATTAATAATAAACACCGTCGCATATGCCGGCCAAATATCCCGGCAGAATATTTCCCCTGTGTCATGTTATTGTAGTTACAAGTGAAGACGACGGGCAGCCGCTGCAAGTTATAATTACGTCATTATGGCTCAGTCCCTCGCCTACCTGTAATTACCTATAATAAGTAGCCAGGTGACATACTCGTCTAGTGAGGAGAGGTTTGTGAGCACGAGAGGCACTACAGACGTAACTTAACCTAACCTTCCCAAAATTAACCAAACCTAACCGAAATTAACCTAACCTAACCTAACCTAACCTAACCTAACCTAACCTAACCTAACCTAACCTAACCTTCCCAAAATTAACCAAACCTAACCGAAATTAACCTAACCTAACCTATATTAACCTGACCTAACCTAACGAAACCAAAATTAACCTAACCTAACGAAACCAAAATTTTACCTAACCTAACCAAACCTAAGTAAATCAGACCAAATCTAACCTTAACCTACCATAACCCGCACAACTTTACCCAACTAACCAAATACAACCAACCCCAACTAAACACACACACACACACACACACACACACACACACACACACACACACACACACACACACACACACACACACACACACACACACCATACATTAAACCTTCACAACCAAACAACATAAACCACAATATTCAATAATAAACGACAAAGTTCAGTTCACTCCGCATTCTCAAGAGATTCACAAGGCTACATTATCTCCTCAGCGTCTTAAGTGGTTATTTAAGAACGGATCTATCGGCCTCACTTAAGCTACGGCACGAAGACCGATTCTCAAAGGCCTCCGTGAGATTAAATTTTCCCCTAACTGGAGATACTAAGAAATGTCCCTTTAACTGGTTCACTCATGCTACGACACGATGATGGATTCTCAAAGAGCTTTAGATATTAAATTTTCACCTAACTGGAGATGATGTGAACGCGTCTCTAATTGCTGGTCCGGATTGAATTCGTTTGTCACCGAGTCTCTATGTGTGTGTGTGAGGAAGAAGGAAGGGGAAATTATGCTCTGATTCCCGTCGCGTCCCGGTTGAGGTTTTTTTTTTTATTCAGTTTTAGAAAATGGTGGTATTTTTTTTTTGTGAGAAATTTCTAATAATGATATATAAAAATAGTGTTAATTTGTTGTTTTTTCGAGGTATTTATTTTAAGTCATAAAGAAAGGATGACATAAAAAAAACAAGGGTTATTTGTCCTTGAATGTGAATAATGAAGGGATGTAGCCATTCCTTCAGGTAATTCAGACGTCGAGTTATGCCTTCAGGTATTTCAGACATCGAGTTATTCCTTCAGGTAGACAGGTATTTCAGACATCGAGTTATTCCTTCAGCCATTTCAGACATCAAGCCATTACAGATGTAGGAAACAATGATATTTGTTCAGTCTTCCATGAACATTAGCCACGCCAACTACTTTCGACTTAAGATTCACCACCCTAACGCTGATTTACCTTAACCTAACCTAACCTAACCTAACCTAAGCTAACCAAACCAAACCAAACCCAACCAAAAGATAACTTACCCTAACCTAACCTAACCACCCTAACGCTGATTTACCTTAACCTAACCTAACCTAACCTAAGCTAACCAAACCAAACCAAACCCAACCAAAAGATAACTTACCCTAACCTAACCTAACCACCCTAACGCTGATTTACCTTAACCTAACCTAACCTAACCAAACCAAACCAAACCAAACCCAACCAAAAGATAACTTACCCTAACCTAACCACCCAAACGCTGATTTACCTTGACCTAACCTAACCAAACCAAACCCAACCAAAAGATAACTTACCCTAACCTAACCTAACCTAACCACCCTAACGCTGATTTACCTTAACCTAACCTAACCTAACCAAAAGATAACCTAACCTAACTCCCTCAGGTGAAATAAGCTGTGGTATCTAATCTACCTGTAATCTCTTTATTACTCCCAATATTAACAGGTAATCAGAATACACAGGTAATTTTTTCCCCTTGTGTTATCTGAAGGTGTGGAGCGGAGTTAATTACCCACAAATATATTTCAAACTAGGTCATTACACAAGCGCCATCATGTCTTATTAATTTACTTTCTGGGGGAATATTTGGTCAAGTTGCGTGTCATATAACTCAACTTAATGTGATGTTTTATTGGTGGTAATGAAGCAGTTGAAGATTAGACACCCTAGTTTATTTTATTTTCATTAAACACCATAATGGCAGTTTGAGGGGTTATGTTGTGTTTGGTTGGGTTTGGTTAGATGATGTTTGGTTTGGCTATGTTAAGTTAGGTTATGTTAAGTTAGGTTGGGTAATGTTAAGTTATGTTAGGTTATGTTAAGTTAGGTTAGGTTATGGTAAGTTATGTTAGGTTAAGTTAAGTTATGTTATGTTATGTTAAGTTATGTTAGGTTAGGTTAAGTTAGGTTGGGTTATGTTAAGTTAGGTTAGGTTATGTTAAGTTATGTTACGTTATGTTAAGTTATGTTAAGTTATGTTAGATTATGTTAAGTTAGGTTGGGTTATGTTAAGTTATGTTAGGTTATGTTAAGTTAGGTTGGGTTATGTTAAGTTAGGTTGGGTTATGTTAAGTTATGTTGGATTATGTTAAGTTATGTTAGATTCAATTATGTCAGGATAGGTTAGTGTTTAATCATCACTCAGCCTAAACTGCACGAGTACCTGATATATTAAACTCTTCTAAATAATAAACAAAGAACAAACTGAATGACCTATAAGACTTTAATCACTCATTCTCCTTCTGTTCCATTATTATTCTTCTCCCTGTCTCTTCATTCATCATTCTTCAGCGTTCATCTTTATTCCTCTGCTAGATTTATTATTATTATTATTATTTTTTCGTTTTTCTTTCCTAGGTGTCGCTGTCATGTCGTGTCTGTAACAGCCTGTAAAAAATGACTAACCCTAACGTAACCTAACCTAACCGAACACTAACCTAACCTAACCTAAACTAACCTAACCTAAACTAACCTAACCTAACCGAACCTAAACTAACCTAACCTAACCTACCCTAACCTAACCTAACCTAACCTAACCTAACTTAACCTAACCTAAACTAACCTAACCTAACCAGATGATTCTATTCAGCTCAGAGGGCGACCCCGTACACAAGGGGTTAACAATGTGTTTGTATAATAATTCTTTATACATAGGAGAAACATTAATTCACAAGTTTATATAAGTACATAGATATATAGATGTTTATATAGAGCATAAACTATAAAGAGGAAGACGGTATAAGATTATATAATGGAAAATATGAGAATGGTGCGTGTGAAGGCAGCGTGTATCGGAGTAAAGAACGGAGTGAACATTTGTGTAAATAACATTGAACAAAGTAGGAATGTTACTTCATAAACATTCAAGAAAGGTAAGAATTAAGTCTCTTTCAGCTTAACGTTAAATATGTGGCAGAAATGTGTCCGTTAACGTATATTTGGACATAATAACTTGAGCTCAACGATGGCCTCTCATTGGCTAATATCCAAACCCTGAAAACGTAAGGGAAAACAAGATAACGACCTCATGTTTAGTAATCATATAATTAAATGCTAAACTAATAAAGTAATTAATTATTCATATATGCATCAGAGTAAATAAATAATATTGATACATCAGTCAGTGAGACGCCTCCGACGGCTCTAAATTATATAAGACTTTTATTAATAGGTGTTATATACTCATTTTATAATAATTAAACATCCAACTTTTCTATTTTAAGTCTAAATATATTTTCCTCGTATCACAAATTCTGATTTATTTAACCAATCAACGTCATATACATTGATATACCTGCAGTACAAGGATTAACCTACAATATCTACACACACTGAGGTCCAAAAGCTACAGAGATTTAACTAAAACAACAACTACATATTGCGTGAGAGCTACAATAAACGCTATGACAGACACACAAGCAGCCACAACCCACAACATTTATTAGTGTTAGTTTTTCTTGCACCATAGTATAACGCTGAGGTTACAAGAGGGTGTGAGAATATTGGACCACGAAGAATCAGCAAGTGAGATACCGTGTTGCTCTCTCTCTCTCTCTCTCTCTGGTGTTGATCCATCACTCACCTATAAAACACTGCACGCTGTTGTCATATACCCAGTCACTCACAACACCAAATCTTCACAAAACACAAATAAATTCGTCAACGATGAACAATACGATGTGGGGTAGTGGGGTATTGTTTTTCACGTGACGTCAGAGTTTGTTGATGATATCCGCCATGTTGCGTGACGTCAGAGTTTGTTGATGATACCCGCCATGTTGCGTGACGTCAGAGTTTGTTGATGATATCCGCCATGTTGCGTGACGTCAGAGTTTGTTGATGATATCCGCCATGTTGCGTGACGTCAGAGTTTGTTGATGATATCCGCCATGTTGCGTGACGTCAGAGTTTGTTGATGATACCCGCCATGTTGCGTGACGTCAGAGTTTGTTGATGATACCCGCCATGTTGCGTGACGTCAGAGTTTGTTGATGATATCCGCCATGTTGCGTGACGTCAGAGTTTGTTGATGATACCCGCCATGTTGCGTGGCGTCAGAGTTTGTTGATGATACCCGCCATGTTGCGTGACGTCAGAGTTTGTTGATGATACCCGCCATGTTGCGTGACGTCAGAGTTTGTTGATGATATCCGCCATGTTGCGTGACGTCAGAGTTTGTTGATGATACCCGCCATGTTGCGTGACGTCAGAGTTTGTTGATGATATCCGCCATGTTGCGTGACGTCAGAGTTTGTTGATGATACCCGCCATGTCGTCGGTCATTCGTAACAACATTGGGAAGATGTTGTTGTTTATTTGTACGATATTGTATTCTGTTTCTACCTGTTGTATCTTTTTATGAAGGTGTACCTGAGACGGCTCAATCGCTCGCTTTTAACCATTTACACGAGAGAGAGAGAGAGAGAGAGAGTTGATTGTTGTTAAGATCTGAGGGTTGGTTCATGGGAGTGGAAGAGGCCGACCTAATCAGTCAGTCAGTCAGTCAGTCAGTCAGTCAGTATAACTAACAGTGTGTACCCTGAATATTGTAAACCCTTGATGGCTGTAAGCTTGATCCTCAGGTATGGTAATGACGTGTATGCAGGTGTTACTCTCAACAATATCAACGATAATAATTTCCACAACAAATAATACATCATCCAACAGAGTCCTGCCTTAGGTAGCAATTATATCATATAAAATAGACCAGATGTTCGATGGATTGATTCTGGGTTTAATTAATATCTGACTTACCTGAGGATAGCGAGGTACTCAGGTAAATATATAACAGGTAAATTAGCTCTTAACCCTAAATAATGATATATATTTCCTGGTTGTTTTCAATGTAACAAGAAGTAATGTTATATGTACAGTAGCTAAAACAACTATTTGTGCAGGTAGGGTTTGATATTCTCCGAAATTTTACGTGTTACTACCTGTGAGAAGAATGTTATGTAAATAGAACCTATAAACCTCACCTTGATTAAAATATTCGTCAGTGTATACCTGTGATTAAGTATCAATCTCAACCTGGTTAAATTGGCACATTGGGATTACGACACAAAACTGGAACCCACCCAAAATATACAGACGTAACATAATTCCCACAATGCCATACACTAAAACATACTTAAACCTGTATATAATAACACAAGGATAAGTTCTCAAAATGGCGTCCAGATTGTATTAAGACTCTACCATTACTTGTTGCTTCAGTTTTCTCAAGTTTAGGATAAAAAATAATGCTTGTGGGAGCTTCTGAGACGCCAGACCGTGGACGAGGTTCTTTTTTTTTTACCTTGTATGAATAAATGAATAAATATAAATCATGGAGTAAATATTATGGAGTTTTAATAGTGTACAGTGTTTACCTGAGAGAGAGAGAGAGAGAGAGAGAGAGAGAGAGAGAGAGAGAGAGAGAGAGAGAGAGAAAAGCAGAAAAGAGCAAAGGAGAAAGAAAGAATGAGAAAAAGAATAAGAAAACCAACAAAGGACCAACAAGAAACACTAAGAATCTCGAAGACTTACCATAAAAGTTAACTGCTGGTCAAACTGGACTATGAAACCAGGTCCCTGTGTTCGCTTTGACCGACTTGCATTGAGTCCCCCCTTCCCTCTCACCACTCCCCACCCTCTCACCTCTCCCCCACCCTCTCACCTCACCCCCACCCTCTCACCTGGAATACATAAGAACTCACCTAACTCAACGTAAACAAGAACAAAAAACACAAACGTAATAGCCTTTCAAAATGTCACCCGCCAGGAGCACAATATAAAACTCTCTGTGCTCTACCTTGATATAAATCCTCATATTCCTAGTTTAAAAATAATATTAATAATACCACCGCCTTTCCCTCACACCAAGAGAGAAAAAAAATATTCAAGATTACCACATGAGTCACGGTTGAATAGCGGAGTCAGCCGTGTCAACAGCGACTAGGGAGCGACTTTGATAGGCAGGAGACGATGTTAGCGCCACCTGGCTCCAGTGATATACACACGATAATGGAGGCTGTTGGGCAGATTTCGATAGTATTTATGCAAATGGATGACTGGAACGAGAGCCCCCCGGAGGCTGCATGTGTGTGTGTGTGTGTGTGCGCGCGCGTGTGTCGATTGGGGCCAGAACAGCGTGGGGTTACGAGCATTAAATGGAAATAAAAAGAACGGGATAGGACTTGGGGTACACAGGGGGGGGGAGGGGGAGGGGGGGAGGGATATAGAACTGATTATTATTTTCTGTGGTTGGTTTTGGGGAGGGAAGGAGGGAAGGAGGGAAGGTAGGAAGGAGAGAAGGAGGAAATGACGGGGATAGGAGGGAGGGAAGGAGGGTAGGAGGAAGGAAGCGAGGAAAGGAGGTAGGGAAGGAGGGGTAAGGAGGAGGAGGGAAGGAGGTAGGGAAGGAGGGTAGGAGGAAAGAAGGAGGAAAGGAGGTAGGGAAGGAGGGTAGGAGGAAAGGAGGGAGGGAAGGAGGTAGGGAAGGAGGGTAGGAGGAAAGAAGGAGGAAAGGAGGGAGGGAAGGAGGGTAGGGGAGGGAGGGTAGGAGGGGAGGGAAGGAGGGTAGGAGGAGGGTAGGAGGGAGGGAAGGGGAGGGAGGAGGGTAGGAGGGGAGGAAGGAGGGAGGGTAGGAGGGAGGGTAGGGAGGAAGAAGCGAGGAGGAGGGAGGAGGGTAGGAGGAGGGTAGGAGGGAGGGAAGGAAGGAGGGAGGGGTAGGAGAGAGGGAAGGAGGGTAGGAGGAAAGGAGGGAGGGAAGGAGGGTAAGGCGTCGGGTGTTCTTGATAGTATGGATCGAGGATATAATATGAACCCTCTACCCAAGCTGTAATGTATGTTAGGTAATTCATGGTGCCCCTGGTTCATTTTCTCTCTCACTTTCTCTCCTTTTCTCTTTATCTTTCTCTCTTTTTCTCTTTCTCTCTTTTTCTCTCACTTTCTCTCCT